>NW_017276692.1:553041-577955 GCF_001594065.2 Cyphomyrmex costatus | reverse complement strand
ACATATATATATATATAGGTATATATATTTTGGAAGTAATATAATTCAAAAAATTAATAATTACCCAGATGACAGAAAAAAATTATTTTTTAACTTAGAAAATAGAAAATGATTCTCTCTCTCTCTCTCTCTCTCTCTCTCTCTCTCTTTTCTTAACATGATCAAACGTCATTCTTGTCATTTTATTTCACAACTCTTAAAAAGCATCCTTTTTGAGTTGTGATAACTTTTTCAAAGTTATTCTTTTCGAATTGTGATAATTTTGATGCTTTAAACAAAGTTAAGTTAATTCACTTATGATTGGTAATTTTACTTAATTCATTAGTAGTAATAATTCGAAAGTCGCATTTCTCGGTTGTGTCACTTTTGAAGCAAAAAAGATTTTTATAAAGTAAATAGACATACCTAATGGATAAAATAAAAGTTAGTCTTATTAGACATAATAAATTCCAATCAAACATGTCAATATTAATTATCTTGCTTATAATGTGAAAATAGGTAAACATGTTGAAGGCGAATATCACATCCATGAACCTGGTGGCAATGTCAGGAGCGTAAAATATCATGCTGATCCTCACGGCGGGTTTTACGCCGAAGTTCATAACTACGGCGGAAACGATCATTCAGGTGGAACATATGGTGGTCATAAACATCGATAAATGAAAAAGATATCATAACGAACAACTATTGATAAAATGATTAATAAAAAAATTAAGGGTGACTAACGAGAATAATGTTATATACGAGCCTGCATTCTGTACAAACTCGATCGTAGCCATATATTGTTAAATGCTTATTTTTATATTTTGTGAATTATATATGTTGAAATATTATTCTTATAAATTGTTAATATTTTATCTTTTTACAGTAGATAAAAGCATATTGTGTATATCAATAAAAAATATTATTATATAATTTATGACCTGTACGTTATTTATTGCCAAGCATTCATAAATATTTTCTTTTAATTTCAATTTGCATCTTTTTAATTTTTAATAGCAAGCGTTGGATGAATTATCAAAATTAAACATTTTTTATAAGAGCGCGAAAACAAATTTTAAGTTTATAAAAAAAATATGGACAATTACAATAAATGAAATATAAAATGACAAGAATAAATTAAATAAGAAAATAAAACTTTTTTTCGGTCAAAGCGAATCTTGATGCTTGATAATATTTATAATGAATTTATGCAAGTAAAATACGAGACTAATAATTCTAACGTAATTTCTACGTCAAGATTGTATCGATGTAAAAATATCAATCATCCACTTCTTTATAATTTCCAAACGAACTCTCCTTTGGAATTCATTCCTGGTTTTACCGCAATCGCGTGATCTCGTTTCATCAAAACGAGTGGGAGCTGCTTGCTCGATTTCTGCTGACCGAATGCAGCGAAGTTGGTCGATCTCTCTCATCAGCACGCCGCAACATGTTTTTATCCAATCACGTTCTCGCACACATTCGACCTCTCGAGTCAGCAACGGAACGAACCGACTATGGTGGCATCGTAGAAAGACGAAGGAAGTGCAAAATTTTCGCAGCAGAGAAAACGACGTGGCGTGGCGAGGGTGAAAGGACCGAGGCCGAAATTTTGTGCCCTCTCGTTGAACAATAGCGACGGATTGGTCGTTCTATAAGGAGACCGGTCGGTCATTGTGTTATTGACCCTGCCAATTTTGGTGCCAATTTCATCGCCAATTCCGTTGTCAATCTCGACGATTTCCAACGCGGATAATCGCATTGCCTAAACGCGTCGACAATTTCTATTAAGTTCTCTTAACGGAGAGTACGGTATATATAGGGATGGTCCGGGCGCTGAGATAGAAACGATGCAGAATTTCCCGGAGCGAGTAGCCAGAGTTTCACATTTCGCAACATTTCCAAGCTTATAATCCTTGCCCTCGGTTTCAACTAACAACCGGTTGAATTATTACCGCTATCATGAACAAATTAATAATTATAAACGAGCTAAGTATTCACGAACCATTACAAAAGTTTTGTAAACCCAATACGTTTCGTTGTTTAGAAATAATGACGTTATTCTCCCTTCCACCAGCTGTACAAACGCTATTACATATTGCATGCAAAAACAGTTCGTTATAAAAGAAAAATGGAGATGTTATACCTACGTTTTACATATCTAACGCAACTGTGCACACTGAATCACTATTCGTCGTCCAATTTTACATGTTGTGATATCTTTCCAGCTAGACACGCTCGAAATGGTCGCATCGAAGATTGCGACAATCAAGTAAAGGCTTATTAGCATAATTGACATTCCTCTAGTGCCCGCTGTACCGTCCAAGGTATATGATTTTAACTTAGATATTACGGTTGCTCATCAAGCGCAGTAGTTTGAGTAAGAACCACGAGAACCAGTGCCATGGAGGTCTTTACATGCCTCCGTATTCTCTTTGAACCTTCGCTAACGTAGAATGGAGCATGTTAATGAATGGTTCACGCTCTCGCCACATATATCCTTACCTATATGTTACCCTTTCAGGTGGTTACCACATATTATGCTTGTAAATTCTCAATCCTTAAAACGATGAAATAAATAAGAAAAGATCTGTAGCTATATTAAAGTCATAGAAAATAATCTATCCGTGTAAAGTTATCAAATCTTTTAAAAACGTGATTATATGAAGATACGGTTATAGGTATATTTGAAGAACATATTTTAGAATATTAGACACGCCCTCTCACTATATCTCATTCAGTATTAAACTTCAGAGAACGGAAATGGACTCACATAAAGGGAACGTGCAGATAGGGGGCAATGACAGTATATTTCAGCAGATTGATAAGATCACGTAGTCAAGATCAGATACGGCGTAATCTGTCTTGGAGACGCTAATCTGAGTATGAGACTGATAGCTTAGATAATGCCGCGCACCCACATGTCGATTATGCTGATTGTGTGAGGTGACGCGTCAATGGAAGATGTTATTTGTGATTGTCAAGATTGTCACGGATTTATAAGCATGATGTCTTTACGTGTCTTTGTCATGAGAAAAATACTCTACTATATCTATATAAATATAAGTATATAAATTAGAATTAAATGTACCGTCATTTTCGTGCCTTGACAGCAAGTGGATATCTCCGATGACTTATTGTCCACACAAAGCCGCCGTGTTACCAAACATATTGCTTGTGGTCTCTTACTGTTGTACGAGCGCTAATCTGTTGCAAGATCCTCGTTATCTATACACTGTTAATTGGAACAGTAAGTTAAGGCGTAAATACCGCAGTTGTAATGTAATGTAGAAAAAAGTAAGAGACGTATAAAGATTAATACGAGATTAATTTTTTGTTTTTGCCATTATAATACAATATATTAACGATGAGTGATTTAAAATATTAAACTATCTTGCTTGAAATTGAGCACTCGAGTGTGCTTAACGTTGAATAAACTTTCTGTTACACAATTTTACTTTATTAAATATTATCGTCACCCTCTGTTAGACATCCAATCCATCAAGATTAGTAAGAACATCAACAGGATCACGATATAAAGCAATAAATTAAATTAAGTTATATACGAAGGGAACACAAGCCGGATATTATTAATGCGATGCGATGTTCTCTCGCATAATACGAGTGCGCATAGCGACGTCCAAGCATATGGATCAATACAATTGTTACTAAAGCAAATGGACGGATTACGAGACTGCTCTTTTTTTAGACACGAGATACTTCCAGGAATAGTTATTCCTAAATCTGAAATCTACTTGATATGCAGAGTCCCGTCGAGACTTTCCACGAGGAACACTGTACTTCAGCCTGTAATTCCTTCCATAATTAGCGAAATCGCAGATTACTTTACAAATATACAAAAATAATCGAAGCTTAAATTTTTTTTTGAAGAACGGTGATTGAAACGGTCTCTCTTTATCTCACATAATTCGAACCACTGATATTGGAGAGCTTGACTTTATTTGGCGTATCGGATACACCCGTAACGCGCGTTCACTTTGCCTTTCCGTCGACACGGAAGCAACGGAGTTACGGATGAGAAGGTTAAATCTCTGATATCAAGCGTATCACATGCTTGAATTTCATCATAGTGCACGTTACACGTGTAACGTATTTGTAGTGTAAATAGGTTATTGTTACGCGCGGCGCGAGTGAAATTTTCCGATAATGACGCTAGTCGTTGCGATTTGGAAGACGACGATAGCTATTAAACTAATGACAGCAGCTCGTGCTCATTTAATTATCGATTACTATCATTTTTATCACAGAAAAGTAATTGCTATACGTTATTCAATCTTTTCCAAATCACTGATTTATGTATATCCAAAAATTGTAACTAATGATTTACTGTATATGTGTGTTTTTGACACGAAGATTATTATTAAAGTAAATTTGCAGAACAAACCGTTAATATAACTCGTGTTTCTTCTGAATAAAAAAAGTATTTATTAAAAAAGAATCAATATTTATTAAAATTATAGAGAAAGGTTGCTTTGTTTTTAAACAATATTTCTAAAACAAAAGCTATTAAAAATAAAACTTCAGAAACATAATACAAATTAGGAAGTATCTTTTATCCGATAATAATGTAGCAGTCTTTATAATACTTTCCTCAATGTTTCAATAATTAAAACACATCGTGTTTTTATAAATATTAATAAAGTACAATAACTATAGTTTCCGAGAAAAAAAGGGAATGTTTCTTTAGGAGATCCCTGTAACTATATTGGCGACTTTTCTCTATTAATTAATCATTTAATATTGTTTAAATTAAATATTTTTATGTAATCTTTCTCTCTCTTTTTAATTGTCTTCATATTAACTATAGTATTTAATGAGTATATTATTAAGATAATAAATAAATTTGTTATATAAATTTTTCTGTTATTGTTTAACTTATCCGATTGCAATATTTTTATTTGTAAACGTTTATTTTAAGAACTTTAAACCCTCTCCCGCCTATCGTGTAGAAATAAACAAAAAATTCAGATTTCTCAAAGAAACAAAAAAACTCGATATAGTATGTATGTATATCATATGTATACTGAAAAAATTAATTATTTCTTGGTTCATATTTGGTCTATTATTGTATTCGAATATTGCCATCGTGCGCTTCGATATTCCACTACGATGAATGAAAGCCAACTGTTTCGAGACTTTTGGGGAAAAAACTTCCGTAACGCAATCGATAGAACAAAATCGATTGTTTCAGCGAGACGTATCCACATGCATGGCGTTCGCTATAGCAGCGTTTCATCGCAAAAGTGCCCAATCTTATGCATAGGAAAGCGATTGGTTCACGTCGTGTTTTTGTCATTCGCAGGGACCGTTCTGTCCTAAATAATGGTGGCGAAATTCTCCTGGCAAAAAGAAACATTGGTGCGCGCTATATAAACTTCTATCAGTATCGACAAAAGTATCATTCGTATGTTAGGAGTCAGGTGCAAACAGGAGAAGAATAATTAAAAAGGTTCGTATCCGTTAAAATGTGATATGTTCTTAATTAGTTATTATATAATCTAATTATAACACACATATGTATGTATAAATGTATATATATGTATATGATTTTAACATTTAATTTTTAATGTTACATATCATTTTTTAAATGATAGAATAAAACTTTTTCATAAATTCCTATCAACACTAAACATAAAGAGTTAATTTCTTGTTAACTGTACTTTAAATAAAGGAGCATCGACTTTTTTGCTTTCTATATATTGTGCTTTTAATGTGTAATACTAATATTTTATATACATCTTACTGCAAGTTTTTTTTATCGGTTACTAAACTCATGTGAGTTTTTTTATTAGATATTATAACTCGTTTATCACAGCTATTTCGTAATCTATGAAATGGAGAAAACCCCTACTTATAATCAGTAGGTAAAAGAAAATGCTTTTGAGTGCAGAATTCTAAGCTTCGTCCTTGTTTTGTGCAAGAGTACATGTAAATGGCAACAATTTGTCGACAGCTTGCTCTGTTATTGGCTGTATTGGCCCTTGCAGCAATTCAAAGTGGATTGGCAGAGCATGCTCACAGTTTCGCACACTTTCATGGACCAATTGTAGGGCCTGGACACGAACTGGTTGTCCACGATAAGCATGGTCATCATCATGTAGACTACATCGCACATCCCAAGTACAAGTTCGCGTACGGAGTAGAGGATCATCACACTGGTGATTATCATGGACAAAAAGAGTACAGAGATGGTAAGACAGATCCCTAATTTATGTAATGGCAAAACATTTGCAAATAATTAAAAGACAAAATTATAATCATAAATGTAATATTTATTATAAATTTTATTACGAAAGAATCGAATGATTTATATAAATATTTTAACCTATAAAGTAATTACAGATATTTTACATAAATTTTTACATGCTATTTATATTTAATGCTGCTTTGTTCCGCTAATTTATAAGATGTTATCAGATCGTGCAGCTTTATTACTTATCTATATTAATTGATCATTTATTTTAAATTTATATTAAAATAAATTAATTAAAAAAAACGAAGTAAACCTATGTATGTATACAGCAACAATTAACACCATTTTATAGTTAATATAACTTAAAAAAAATAATAGATACATATTGTAATTAAATACAAGTTTAAGAAATTCGAAGTTAGATTATCGTATAATGAACTTATACTGTATACATGTGCATGTGTGTGTGTATGGCATATATCAATTTACGTGGCTAAAATCTATCTTCTAATTACAAGTAAATTTTATTAACTTATATCATCTATAGTCAATACAGTTAAGAGAAAAAGTATGATTATTATATTTTAGTCGCTTTTTTTACAGTAAATTAAACTTCCTAAGTTATTCAGCGTCAAACCTATTAAAATTTATGTAATCATGCAAAGAGTTGCTGAATTTTTTACGATGCTAGCGCAACAACGTGGAAAATTTTGTGGTCTAAATGTTACTGAAAGTTTCTAAAAAATTTCGATAAAACTTTGTCTGGCGGATCTTCACCTATAAACGGGTAGGTAGATATTCGCCGAAAGCGCAACTCTGAATCACAATAAGCCGAGCGTAGAGCGCTTTAAACTTATCGACACAATATTTTTTTCTCGACACTCATTTTTTTTTATTTTTGCATAGCCGTGTCGGTAGTTAAAGATTATAAATGACGAGGTCAGATTACACGGCGGTACGCTCCGGTGCGCTCCATTTTAATTAAACATCGCGGCGCGATAGCTGTATTGACGTAACATAATATACAGATATTATAATATCAATTCCACACCATGTGTTTAATTTTCTACAATTAATGTACGATCACGATAGCAATCTATAATATCCATCGCGTATTGGTGCAAGAGCAGTTTTTCGTTCGCAGGAAAAAAGGTCATCGGCGAGTATACCATCAAGGAACCGGGCGGTAACACCAGAACCGTGACCTACCACGTTGATCCGCATGGAGGATTTTTTGCTCACGTCCACAACTCCGGCGGTAATAACCATCACGGAGGTACATACGGCGGTTACGGGCACTACTGAAGGCATTAAGAAACCTAAGTGTGATATACGACAGTAAAACGCTTAACCCAGGTCACTTCTCGTCTTGTGTTATAATTGTTAAATAAACATTTACTGTTCTCAAATTTACGGCGTATTCTACTTATACTTTTATTACCTACCTTAATTCAAAAAATTATGGAAGTACGACACGTATGGAGGATTATTTGTTTAGTAAAATTCTTGAACGTTACATACGGAACTGTAATTAAAACTTCCTTTAATTTTTTTTACTTTGTGATTCCAATTAGAGATGAGTCTGTTATGTTTTATCTTGCTCTTAAAATATTAAATGAATTTAACGAAAAATTTTCTTTTTCAAGAGAAAATTTATGTTTCTTCTTTCGTTACGTAAATTTAAAGAGATAGATACCCGCTACTACAGAAAAATATATATGACATATAAATACAATTCTATTTTGGAATAGTATAATAAATTATACATCGTTTAAAGTGGGCTTTATTATATATATATATATATATGTATATATACTCCTATACTATATGTATCATATTTTAGATTTTCGTCGCTATTGCGGCTTCGCTTATACAATCGAAAGCGTTATTACTTATAGAATAGCAACGGCGATTCAGAAGTGTAGGCAGAACAAATAAATGGACAGATTGCGTGTATATAGGTCTAGCTCAATGAGCGAGCGAGGTGTTCTAAGCTTCGGCGAACATATTGGGTCACGTATTGGAACCAGCGCGATCACTATCGCGTGAATAGACTAGCAGAAATTGAATTGCACTTACACGGCTATATACATGCCATTGAATAGTGTACAATTCACCATTATCGCATTAGAAGGTACATGCTAAGGAAACGATTTAAGTATTATAATTCAGAAATTCTGTATCACTTAGTCATGCTTTTATATCTCAGGAGACGTCTCACTGTTTGTATTAAATTAGCAAACGTTTAAGGGAACTTTGTGAACGAGAACGATTTAAATTACATTTTAATCCATACTCATACATTTAATAAATCTTTAATAAAGATCATTCGCTAATTCCTCAATTTCTTTATGAACATTTTGTAATTATCTTTAACATGTTGTGTGATTGGTTAACGGATTTAGTTGATGGAACCAGTGTGTTAATACTTACACGAAGACAAATTCTAATTATATCGACGTGACGTTTAAAAATAGTTTAAAAATTGGTCTTAAGATAAATAATGAATCCTTTAAGTGGTTAATGGAATAAATATTTATGCACAGTGTAGGCATATCTGAGATGCAATTTTAGTCGCTGAAGTCTCGCTTAAAAGGATGAAATTAAGACGCTGCCCTTTGAGCCAGAAGAGATACTGCACCGAGAAAGAGAGTGCCCTTTCTCGAAGAACGAAACTTGAATGTCAAGAGAGAGAGAGAGAGAGAGAGAGAGCGAACGTAGCTGGCGTTGGCGTTAGAAAACGTATTAATTTTTCAGGCCGCATCAGAGATGCGAGTGAAAATTAATCTGATGGTGCATGCACCATCGACTCTCAAAGGTAAGTATTTCGTACATATTGAGCGCATAAATGCGTAAGGCGACCCTGCGTACTAAATGTGGAGATGAGACAGCGGCCTCTTTACAAATTCTTTTGAGAGTGCGGTTAGACTGATTATTCTGCACGAAGCAGAGCTCGAAAGAATAAATCACGGCGTGAACGCACAGCGTGCTCGGACCCCGTATATTACGCGAATAATCACGATTGATCATCGCGGGGCGGAAGAAAACTGCGGGAGATGATATATGAACGGCGCGCGGAACGTACGGCGCGCACGTGGTTTCAATGATTCCATTTACGTGAACGATAATACGTCCAGTCTCTCTCCGTATCGAGACTCCCTTTGCTTTCTTCCTACTCTTATTTCTTCTTTTGCTTCTATTTTTTTTTACTTTTACACGATAACTGCCATGTACGTAGGACTGTAGTTACAAAAGGGCTGCGTGCTTTGTGGTTCGCCCTCGCTCGAGAAAGTGACAAATGAAATTTCGCACGTCTCCACCTTCTTCGTGGAAAAAATAGAAAATCTCGAAATTACTGTTTCTCTGACTCTCCGAGGAAGGATAATTTTATTGACGGGTGTGTTATGTGTTCCAGTCACCATTGTTGTTCTTCCATCTCCCTTCCGATTTACTCGAACGTCTTGATGCCCTCTTGCGAATACGAGGCAATCTACAGGGCTAGATTGTATTGTCTAGGTAGTTCTGCCTTTTCTTTGAAAGGGACGAAAATAGGATGAGTAGACGTTATTCAGGACAAAGAAATGTTTAAATTTGACAATTTCAAATACAATTTCTTTTGATTATATATCGTTTCGCGGTCTATATATTATCTATCTGTTTTATTTATTTACAACAATAGTGTTGCCACAAAAAATAATGTATCAGAAAAACTGAGAAAAGACTTTTGAAGAAGATAAATAATCTAAATTAAAACGCAAGAGAGAGAGAGAAATCATTTTTATTTTTCTGCACGCAAGAAAATTTCTTGAAACAGCAATCTAAATATTTTAAATATCTGTTTCTCGTTAAGTATAGTTAAATCTAAAACAATTAAATTAAATTTGTAATATAATAAATACAAAAGGAAAGAGACAATAAAATAAAGCTTAATAAGTATTTAAAAAGTATAATATAAAAAGATAAAGATATAAAATAGAATAGAATAATTCATTACTTCAACTTACATTACCAAGAAGAGTTTACAGTAACGTCTTAATCACACACATCCATCTATTTCTTATAAATTAATGGCTAACTAAAAACTTACGACTAGTATATCAATCTTATCGCTCGTACAGACTTTTTTTATTCGGTAGTTAATCTATCTATCAGTCTTTAGTTTGTATTACTTTATCATTATTTACATCAATATCACATTGTCATTTTATATTACAAAATTCTTACACAAAGCCCGGATATTTACAATCTTTTTCTCAATATCTTAGTCTTCTTATTATTATTCACTTCTATTCTTTTTTTTTTTGTATGTTTTTTCATCTATGTTTTTCCATCTATCTAGACACAGATGTGAAAATAATTTTGTTTGAACCATAATCAGGATCTTTAAACTGATTGCTAGAATGTTACAACTTTTTGCAGCATTGTCATCAATACTTAAGCATTTTACATAATTATTTTGTTAGTCCAACAAAATTATTTTCAGAGTTATAGGATCTAGCTGTACTTTCGTAAAATCGTTCTTTCCGTGTACTTACAAACACCATGCGGTTGTTCTATGATATTTTTTCACGTAATGCTTGTATAAAATTAAAATATATAAATTATTGTTACCTACTTAATAAATATATAAAAACTTTATTTTTAACAAATTATTACTTAAGATCATTGCATTGTATGTAATAACGCTTCCGAATTTTAAAGACTGTTTAACGCGTTTATCACCAATATTCATAGTCGATATTCTTACATTTAAGACTACCTTAAGAACAGTCTTAGGATGTCATAAATAAATAAACTCCTCAAGACTGAACTTAAGATGGTCTTGAATATAAGAACTGACTATGAATACCGGCCACAGAATAGTATTAAGATCTTAAGATATTACTTAAGAGAGTCTTAAAATAAAAACGAACTATAAGTACCGGTCTATACATAAGTGGTTCTTTATTTATAAAATCTTTAATTCAAATAAGTATATCTCCTGAGTATAGAACCTCAGCATCCCGTCAAGCATAGTCACATTTAGACGTCGTCATGTGAGAAGGATGGAGGCGGGTTGTCGGAAACAGCCGGTGGTAATAATGCGAGGTGGACGTGATAGGGTGCGATCGATTTTCTCGATCTCGGGGGAACGAACTCTTTATTATTCTGACTGAGAGACCGAGGTACTTCTAAGAAAGCGTTGTTATTCGATTTCGGTCGGCGTCGCTCATTCTCTCGAATCCGCAGCCGCCGCAGCCACCACCTTTCACCCCTTATTTCCTTAGCCTACTTCGTGGCAGTAAAAATCCAATTCATCCCGAGACGCTGGACAGGAATAAGTGTATTCCGAGAACGTCGTCGTCGTCGTTGTCATTGTCGTTGTGCACGTTCGTACGGCATAACAAATCGTGCGTCGAATCGAGTTATACCTCCGAAGAAATTCGGCAATCGCAAAAATCGTTGACGTCAAAAGGTATCTGGCGAGTTCACCACATGGCTATAAATCTATACAGGGTGTACGGTAAATTGTGGCACAATCGGCGAGGAAGCTCTTTCTCGTGAAAGCAGCTTAAAATCACGAGATAAATTTTCTTTATTGACTCGTAGAGAAAATCTTCGAGAAAAATGATAATCTTGAATGTAAAAATGGTGGCGTTCTATTTTCACATTAGCATTTAAAAAAACAAATTTTATATAATAGAAAAAAAGTACACGAATTTTCTGAAGTTTATTTGAGCTAGATATTGATCCGAAAATAACTACTTTTGTTGGACCATCGAAATAATTATTCTCATAGGATTCTCAAATTATTCAAAATTTTGTAGGTAAAGTAATCAATGTTGTAAGTTTTACACAATTACCATATGATAGTTCAACAAAAATTTATAATTTTATATTTATATCTAATTAAATTTTTAGGTAAACTTCAGAAAAAAAAACGATGTTTTCCATATAATAACATTATTAATTTGAATATCAAAATTATAAGCATTTAAGCAATGGCATATTTATTTTTACGTACATAAGTCTCCCTTAATAATTTTCAATCCGTCTGGGCCTGTCTTATTATTGATGTAGAAAAAATCTGTTATCGCGTTTCAAAATCACCGTCATTCAGAAATTGGTCTCTGGGCTTGCTTTACCACCAAGAGAGTTTCACGGTTTGCCGGCTTAAAGTGCCTTCACAAAAAGACCATTATAAATTCCATTAATATTTGCCGGGCATTCGAGCCAAACCGGGAGTTTAATTATCTCATGGGCAGCCTCCTCCAACCGCGCGCCGCTAAGTAAAGGGGGATGGTATGCTGAATTAAGTAAGACTCGATAAAACGATCGTCAAGAATTAACAGGTCAGCTCGCGTTCCCTCGGTAGAGGTTACTTTTCAATTTACGACATATATTACCGCAGCTTTTTCGACACCGCCATACGTTAACTTAACTGTAGGTTATAAATCAGACACGATTCTTTAGCTTTTACGGCGAAGATTTACGATCGTCAGCATTTAATCTTGGTAGTGTTAGAACCTACTTGATGATATCAATCAATTTAATTAAAAACTGACTGTTGATTAATATTTAACAATCACATTTCAATTGAATAAATTATATACTTTTATTTTTCTTTTTCGCATCTTCCAATCTTTATAATTATTGTTTTGTATTATTTAATATTTTTTAATATTATATTACCTCATTACGTTTGAAAGCATTTTGTGATACTTGATATATTTCAAATAATTTTATTTAAAATAGCGAATGAAAATTACACCATTATTGCAATAATATTATTCATCAACTAGTATTAAACATATCATTCGTAAAAGCTGTAAGATAGAGAAACACGCAACAAATAAAAAATGTGAGGAGAGCCTTGACTCTTGTCTCGCCAGAAGTTCTTAAAAGCACTTTCTATTTATTAATCCAAAGGATCTACTTTTCAAACGGTACATAAAGTCAAAGAGAGAGAAGGAAGGAGAAAGAGAGAAAGAGAGCAAATATATTTATAAAGTAAAAGCTCTTTCTGCTTTACGGTAGCGTGTAGTAGTCGCAGTAGTGACTGACGAGGTAACGATTTTCTTCCGTCATGAATATACTTTGTTTTCCTAGAATGCAGCTTGATCAGAACAGAAGTACTTCATTGTAAAATTCCCGACTAGGATAACGATCGGTTAGTAACGTCAGGACTCTCTTTTATTACAAAATTTATAGAGTAAGATGTTATATATTAGCAAAGACAAAAAAGAATTTTACTGTACATTTCTCATTATGCCATATTTTACATATTTTCGTCAAACATAATATTATTTTGTTAAAATTGATATTTTTTAGAAATTAAAAAGTATCAACTTTATGAAAATAAAAAATTGAAAATTTTTGTCTGTTTAATAGAAGAGCATCACTTAGGAAAACTGTAACTTGAGAAACTTGACTTGTTACATAATTCAACGATACATGATTAAGATAAACCTGCGAAACACCTGACTTTTACGTCTGTTCTGAACAAGAAAGCTCAAAGTTCGCTCGGAAGAGCGTTTTATGAGATTAGTTCTTTGGGAAGTTCGATCACAATGACATGCCATTATCAACATGCTTCAAAGGCCAATCGAGACTTTGGCTTATCGCCTGTTACCAGCTTAAGTCGTTTCCATTTAACTTTCGTAACACCGTGTCGTCCTGTCTTTTAAGTGATCTACACGATTTATATTAAATAACTATAGTCTAATTGTATATATAGATGGAAAGAATTTTCAAACGTGCTATTTTTTAAGCAGTTTTGTATTTTTTCTAAAAGATAAAACCATCGTTATATATAATAATTATATTTTAATTTTTATATAATATCTATAATAAAGTAATTTCTACGCGCGAGAATTCGAGCGTGGAACAATTAAGAATATTGGTTCTCTCTCTTTCTCTGAATAATAGCTAGGTGTTATGGAAGTAATTAGATTATATTACTATACATATAATTAGAAAATCCGCAACGTTTGAGATTATCTCATTATATTTTTAACTTTCTTATTTTTTCCTTACAGATCTCCAATTTGATACTATAATTTAATACTAGAAATAATTTATTTTGTAAAGTTAATTAATTATATAATAAGAATAGAATTTCTCTCTTTGAATTTAGGAAAATATACAAAATATGTCAAAATTAAATTGTAAAATTTAATATTAGAAGGTAGTGTTTAATTATTTATTTTGAATACTAAAGGTACTGTTGTACAATGTATTAAACTTCTATAAAGATTTGTGATTAATAAACAATACGCAATTTCATTTTGACACGTTCTTTTAGTCAAAGATTCGATTCTTTAGAATTACTTGTTCACATTTCTTTGTTTAAATGGAACTACTCCTGGGAGTCGAATGACGTTTCGATTATCGTACTCACGAGTTCGCCGACGTTTTCAATAGAATGAAAAGTAAAATTGCATGAACGGGAGCGGGTTTATAAATCCCGCGATGCCATCTCATTGCGAGGCGTACATTCACTCGCGAGTACATTTCCACTGTTCTCGCAATTCTCGCGAGAGGAACGGATTAAATCCGCCGGATGTTTGGCAACGCAACCCGTCCCTGCTTATCCCATAAAACACTTTTATCCAATACGTATCCAAGATTTCCATAAATTTGCACGGTTCTCCGGCGTTCGCGATAAAGCATCGTACCCCGAGCGGAAATGCGCCATGAAAATATTCCGCGGTAACATCTCGGGGGCTGCATCACGCATGGCCAACTCGCGGAGTTCTGACGGATTTTGTTCTTGCGACAAAGAAGCTGCTGCTTCCTTTGCCTTTCCATGCGACACGGTTCGTTTATTCGAAAACGAAAGACCGCTTACGTTACTTACGAACCCTTTTCTCTCATCCCGAGAAAAAAAGAATGGCTGATCCTCTCGATTATGTGCGGTCGTCCGTAGTAAAACTTTTGAAGACTCGGTCACAAATAAAAGCAATAGTCGTAATGGACAAAGGATGGATTATTGCGGAAATGTCAAGTAAAATAGCAAGCCATCCAGTTTGAGCAAAAACGACATTTGTTCCTGGCAAATATGAGGTACGTTTAATGAGCTTTCCGTCACAGTAAGGTAAGGTAGTCAATGATTCATTTTAATATCGTTGAAAATTTACTAGAGCTCCGAAATATCTCTAAACAAGTAATGTAATAACATATAGATGGCTTCGGTCTGTAGGAATCCTATGTTCCTTTCATGTTTTAATCCCTTTATACCTCTTGAAAGGTGTTTTTGTGTCTATTCGTCAAATCCTGAACAGAAAAGCAATGTCTTAGCAAATGTCTTGTTCGTAACATCATAAAGTAAATATCTTGTTCTTACGTGTATTGTATAAAATCTTAATATATTGTCAGAAATGAGATTAAATCAGGAGATTAAGAATAATTAAAGGTTGAAGTAAATAAGAGCGATCAGAACACATCAAAGGCGCATTGTGGTCCTTTCATGTTAACGTGAATTGGTTACGCTGACTCTGAGGAAGCAAAGCTCTTTCGTTCCAAATTAAGGATGACCTTTCGACTTGACAAGTTGCAAACGGTGTTTGAAACAGCATTGAGACTCCACCAGATATATTTGCGGAAGCTAGTCTCTGCAAAAGAAGCGATTTTATTTCTTGGATTTTCGTGTGCGCCAGTCACGAATCGAGGTAAAGCGGAATACGCGCGCAATGATATCGGAAAAATGGGCTACAGTATAAAGAGGCGAGGCGGACGACGACAAAGGAACAAGCGAAAAGAAGCAAAGTAAGGAAGGGTTCTTTCTCGCGCGACGTCACCGAGGTGTTTGGCGCTTTCGTAGCAAACAGTAAATCCTTGAGTGACGATAATTTTACGATTCCCTATCCACTGCTTCACGTTGTTGCTGGGTAACATTAGAGACTTTTGGTCCTTTGCCAAGATACATCTGCCAGCGCAATCACCATTTCATACGTACAAATAATAATTCAGAAAATGTGAAACTGTACAATATTAATGAAATCTATAATAAATTTGAATCATTTTTCATCTCAACGAACGCTTAATAATTAACAACTATTTATAATCAAGTATAAATTATTATAATTATATATTATAAATTATTTTTGAAAATATAGATAAATTTTATCGAGCTACTTTGAAAAATAAAATTTTAAAAAATTGTATAATTCTCTCTCTCTGTCGCTTTTATTCCCTCTTTTCCTTTGTGTTACCCCCTTTTTTTTTTACTCTCTCTTTGTTGTCCATTGTTTTTTCACTTTTCTTTTTTACTTGTTCTCTCCAATTCTTGCTTTCTCTTTTTATCTCTCACTTTCTCTCTTTCTCTTTACTCATTATCTCTGTCTGTCCTGTCTCTTCCTTTTACTTTTTCCTTCAATCACACTCTGTCTCTCTCCTTCCCACTGTTATTTTACACAATTCTCTCTCTTTTTCTCTCTTTTGATTCTCGTACCCCATTTCTTTTCGTTCTTTTTATATGCTATGTGCGACTTTGCATAGCAGGGGGAATCGATTGTCGGTCTATTCGGACTCCGTTTCCGCCGTGTTGCGCGCCTCCCCTTTACGGCCACGTATATTGCGAAAGATGATGCGTTTTATTCACGGAGACTATCGTTGCGGGCACACATCGTCGAAATTAAATTCTCCCTCTACTGCGCTGACGACGCTTTGCGACCCTTGTGATACCGATTCCCTTGGATTCTTCAAAGGATGGCTTATCTTCCAAGCGTTGCTTTTTGACCACGACGTAGAGAACAAGTATGAACACACGGCGAGTCATCCGTTTAATTTCCGTTCTTTTTTTCTTTCTGCTTTTCTCTCTTCCATCTCCTCTCTTTCTCTCTCTCTCTCTCTCTCTTTCCTCTTCTTCTTGTACCTCTTCTCTCATTTGGTACAAGGAGCAATTACCCAATGGGACTATAATGCTTGTGATACGAAGCGTTTTCTCTGGTATTGTGTTTGAGAGTAAAATTTGAATTCTCGTAATATACCCCTTGTTCTACCGCTGAAGAACACGGCGTACTATCATACTCAATTTTCGAGGAAAAGTGTTTAACTCTTTAATAAAGTAGGTATTGTTTCGCGTGAAATTAGTTTGTTATTCTTTTTGTATTTCTTGATAATTTATGAATCTTTCTTGCAATTATGAATATTTCTGACATCTTACTGTACATGAAGTCTTTTAGTATTTTTAAAACTTAAAACAAAAAAAAATACGTATTACACATACATATATGTATATTAACGTTTCATTTACAATAAAATAATTACCGTTAATAATAATTTTTCTACATAATTTGCTTTTGTCAAAACAAACACCATATCGTAATTTACTCTTATTTCAAAAATGGCACAATTAAAAAAATTAAGTTTTCAGAAAAATATAAAAGCTGTTTTTCAACTTAAGACAATTTTTGACTAATAAAATAATATCGGCAAAAAGAATATAGGTATTCTTAGAAACGAGGTCAAATGTAATTCTTGTCATTTTTGTTTTATCATCTTTAAAAATCATCTTTATTAAATTGTGACAATTTTGATATCCTACAAAATTATAACAAACCCAAACTACTTTGATCAGCTAAACTACCTAAATTCTAAATAAATCAATTTCTTCTTCAAACTTCGATCATCAAAATTGTCTTAATTTTATATGTTGTTTGTAGAAGACTCTCCTTTTTATTTTCAAAGTACATCACTCTGTAAAAGGTATTATGAAAAGAACTACTAAAAGTCCTACTTAACGGATGGACTGTAAATGGATGGAATATTAAGTTAGTTTACTTTTGATGATTGATAGAATAATCTTTACCTAACTCATTCATAGTAATAACACTAATAACGTAAAAATCATTATTTTAGTTGTGTCGCTTTTGAAGTAAAAGATCAACGGTATGCGCGGTTACATTGCATTCTACGTGTATATCTGCAGTATGTTTTTTATTTAGTATTTCGGAAATGTGCTGAATTGTTTAAGAAAAAAATATTTCCCAACGTATCGAATGCATCTGAAAATTATTTAAGATTCATTCAATTCCAATGTGGTAGATGTAATCGATACTCGTATATCAGGTGAATTTTCTTGTACCGAAGGAGAAGGCACATGGATTTATAGTACGTTTTTATCGTATTTCAACTTAACTGCTACACATACATTTCGGCGTCAACGCAAGTACGTTAAAGTCACGAACACGAGATTCTTCTTACTACCATTTTGCCTTGGTAGCAATTCCACAGTTTCCCGTTGTGCGCAGTCACTTATTTCCTCGAACGCGAAAGAACGGCCTTTGGGCAACTCGTGATTTCCTAGGTTCACATTTATCACACGTCCTACAAGATGGTGAATCTACATCGTACGAAATTGTTTTCCGATATTACTGTTCAATGATCTCCGAAGATGATCGCGGAAATCACCAGCTGTTGTCATAGACGTGAAAAGACTGCGGACTATAAACGAGTTTGTATATACTCTTTGCCTTTCGGAAAAATAGATTATCGATTACGTTGGACCGTTCGACTGGCATTGACAGCAGTGTAGCTTGAAGCGAGAGCCTAGCGATTTTAATGAAAAGTTTCTTTATTGGTATTTGGATCGAAAACGTCGTGACGGTGCAATCAAAACGCACCGCGGGCATTTTTATTTCGTATCGGGGA
Organism: Cyphomyrmex costatus; assembly: GCF_001594065.2. Lineage (NCBI taxonomy): Eukaryota > Metazoa > Arthropoda > Insecta > Hymenoptera > Formicidae > Cyphomyrmex > Cyphomyrmex costatus. The sequence continues at coordinate 559,126 of NW_017276692.1, read as the reverse complement.
AAAGGCACAAGATCAGAATGCCAAGCAGCTTGCGGTACGGGAAAGCGAGAGCGGAGAGAAAAATAGAATTTCATTATTGTGTAAAGCTGCACTCGCGTAAAGTCGTGCTCCTATAAAATTTCATCTCTGTTTATACCAGCAAGCTGTATTCTATTAAATTGGAACCGTCATTCACGCAGCGAATATGTAGTATACTTACGTATGTGAATGCAGATTTATCTGCCTTTGAATTTGCTTCCCTTTTGTGCATCAACAAATATTTACACTCAGTTTTACAGTCCAAGTGATATTCCTCTTTGTTATTTTTGAACATTATATTTTTTTTTTTTTTTGTTATTCTTGGACATTATATTATTTTTGTTGTTACTCTTGGACATTATATTATTTAATTCATTCTATCTTATAATTTGATAAAATATAACAGTAATTTTTAATTTGTTCTTTAATTCACAATTGATGTAGTTACACAATTATTATAATCTAAATTTATCCAAAACTTCTGCAAAGATATTGTAATTACTTTTAACACTTTAATAATTTTTGTTAAATAATTTTGATTATCAAGATGTAACAGCGTTAATAAAATTTCAATGCCCTAAAAGGATCCACTGAAATATATTTGGAACTTGGTATAATATAAAATTGTTTCTTTAATACATTTACAATACACAAATGCAAAAATTAATATCTGTGGCTAAAACATTTTATCAGTTTGTGAGTAACGCATGATGAAACCCTCGTGATGAAACGCACAGCGGAGATTTGCAGATGCTACGCTGAATCTCACATCTTCTCTATCTACTTCATCCGCCCTCTTCGTCGTCTCGACCGCGGAGAAGGAAAGAGTTGTACGAAGAAGCGAAGAGTGAATATCGGAATATGTGATTCGATGAAGCCCAGGCATGGCGAAAGTGGTGACGGCGGCTGCTGGCGCAAGGGTTGCATTACCATTTTGGCCGTTGGCCAAACCCAGTCTCCGAACTCTGGGAATCTCCGATAAAAGATAAGCCCTCACCTCCTGCTCGCGGTTAAATTCAGACGGCACACCCGGTAGATAAACATACCCGGGGGAAGCGAGACCCACACCGACTCACTACCACCCGCCGATTTCTCCCCGGCTGCTGGGCCACATCGGGGATTTCCGTAGATTTACAAGCCGAAATTTCCTTATCGCAATCAACCGGCTATATGTTTCTTCTGGCGGTCCTAAGAAACGAAATCGAAAGGAAGGGAGTTATTAATCTTGCGGTAATATCGTCCGTAGTAGAACTCCGCCGAGAGTATTTTCTCTCTTTCCCCCGTACATCAGTATAATTCGTGCACGTTAAAAGTACTGTTCAGTGAAATCAGAATCCCATGAAGAAACTTAAATTAAAACTTTCTCGTGAAATAATATATTGAGGTACTTTCGAAATATATTAAAGTTCATATAATGGAATTAATTTACTTTAAACGGACACATGAAACAGTTATTAAGTCTATTCATAAAAGTTATGAAATAAATCAACATTTTTGTATGATCTTATTAACTGATTATACATTAAGTTTTACTATTAATGTATAATTCTTTCGATAATTGTTTTTTCTCGGAGATTTAAGTTATCAATATTTTGTTAGTATGCTATAACGATATATGCATCTATATAATATTCAACATACATTTATTATTTTTTAAATAAAATCTCCTAAAAATTTGATGGAGTTTATGTATAATATCAGAAGAACCGAAACAAATATTTATATTGTCACATTGAAATAATTCTTTTTTCACAGGCAAAATTTTGTTGCTTCTTTTCCTAACAAAATGGTTACATGACACAGTTTTTTGTACATTCAATCGATATCTGTCAAAAATATTCAGGCTATTTACAAGGTTATGATTAATGATGCTGATGAACGTACAAAGAATGTGTAAATGAATGATTGACTTTGCTGATATCAACGATGGTGACAAACATCTTCGAAATGTATTATATGTAATATAATGACTCGCAAAGTAATCGCAAATTATATAAATCATCAAATGCATAAAATGTTTCGAAACTCCTAAATATTATCTTTATAGTCGTAACTTGTTTGGTTAATTAATATTATATTAATTAAATGTTTACACTAAAAAATTAGATTAAAAGTTGGAAAGCTTTATAGATTATTAGTTAAAACTAATAAGAAAATCGTTTGTAAATACTTATATTTGTATGTATAAATGTATATAAATATGTATCCTACATAATTTTTACTTTAACATAAAAGTGAAATATCTCAAATATTTATAAGTATACTTGTTTTCAACTTATTTTAATAATTTTATATAAAAGGAAGATAAAATTCTATTCTTTGCTCAATACACTTGTACAACAATTTCTTTAAACTATACATATTATCTCTTACACATATACACACACACTCACTCATTCAGTTATTCACTCACTCACTCATATATCAATGTAAAATTGAATCTCGGAATAGCTGAACGTTGGTAAATGAAGGTAATGGAAAGACAAAGACCTGACAGAACAGTGAAGGGGTAACATGGAAGACTAATTATCCATGAATACTACAACTGCATTGAAGGGCAACTACTGATGCAGGCAACAACTAAACTACACCTGAACTACTGACAAACGTTATAATTTGAATGAAATATTTAGACGGATTCAAGAAAATAATCATCAGACAGTATTATATATTTCAATTATGAGAGACTATTAACCTAATAGTTTAATACAGTTTACTTTACATATAATTATTTTAATATTTTTTATACATTCTTTTTTCACATTCTCCAAAAAATGTAAAATATGAAAAATAATATTAAAGAAGAATTTATTTGTTGAAAGATATGCTTGATTAACTGATAAGATAAAAATATATTAAAGTAAAATAAATTTCTTTGAATAAATTTCTTCCGAAGCACATTTAGAAATTTAAAATGATTAAGTTGTTAACTTCTTCTCCGAATCTCCTTCGTTATAATTAAAAACGTTAACAGCTTTTTCCTTGCATCTTCATTTAATATCTTTTTACTGTTTTAGATTTTAAACGTGAACTTTTATGATATTTGATATTACACTATAAGCGTGAATACACATATTGCAACGTGTTGTATTGTGAATCACTTCAGTGAGCTGTAACGTCAGGAAGATAGTATTGCTTTTTCCAGAAGATACAAAAAGGCGAATGTTGTTACATCGTCAGTCACGTAGATCTGTAAGCTGACATCAAACGATGGATCTGAACATTGCCGCGACAGACACGAATCGAATGCCACATGATCCTTTTATCAGCATTCCAATTGTTATAAATTTCGTTCGTTGGATTTAAAAATAGTAATAGAATTTCTGGGATTGATATATCTTTCCTTTTTCTAGGATTTCTTTTAAATGTAATCTAAAGGGCTTTTAAAATATAACGGACTATAAAATATAGTCCTTTATTATTAGTACAAGATTGCTAAAAACTTTGAAGCACTTGAAAAGTATTTTAAAAAAGTTATTTTTAACGTATATTGTGTTAAAACGTGTTACATAAAAGGTTATCACAAAATATAATCAGAAAGTGTATGAACAAATTATTAAAAATTAGAGATTTATAAAAAGCTCAACATTAAATTATACATTTTTTCATAATACCTTGAAAGATTTTGAGGATATTATTTCAAAGTTACATTTAATCATTTGTAAAATTCAAACAAAAATTTATGAATAATTTAACGTATCCAAAGTTAAGAAACCTATCAACTTAACTATTTTTCTAAGTCAGGCAGTTTATAAATGTTAATAATTCATTGACAGAAGAAACTAGAATAACATAGGGTATGTCAGTATATTCGCAGGATGCTCCCTGATTATTACTCCTTGGCTCAGCCCGAAGAATAAATTTCTATTACAAGGAAGCTGGATAAAGTATCATATTCTTAAATTTAAATAAGTGTTATGCTTCAATAATGGAAATCCCGCTTAAACGTACGGAAACTTTTCGTGTTCTTTAGAGAGAGTTGGCACCATTTGAGATTCGTAACGAGCCTTGGCAGCAGAATTGCAGCGATCACAATGCAAAAGCGAAATCGTACGAGAAAAGTCCCTTTATCAAAGCTACATAGAAGGCGTTTCAGCGCATTAAGGTGACTCGCGTACGTATTATCACTTTCAATTTATTCTCCTTTCCTCTTTTCAACGATTTCGTGAGCGCGATGTGAAGTCGAATCGCCGCTGTCTACCGTATAATGGCAGATAATAAATGGCAAATGTCACTGATAGAACTTGGAAAATGGATGTAATGAATTTATTTTCAATAAGATTAATTTTTTCAATAAAAACGAATTTTTATCTCATTCTTAATTACCATTTCATTCTTTTAAAATTTTTAGTAACATATACAATATAGTATACTCCTCTTATTTCTATAAACTTTCAAAATGTCAATATTTCTACAATTTGTTTCTACACTTTCTATCTATATTTTTACAAATGTCAATATTTCTACAATTTTGAAAGAAATTTACGTAACGGTAATGCGTAGTAATATAAAACAATTAAGTAACAATTTTCTTATAGATTTCAAATATATTTTATATAATTTTAATAAATACACAAAAAATATTACTGCGATTGTAATATTACTCAATGCTTGAATAGTTATCAATGAAATGTAAATCGTACTATTCTTTTAGTAGAACATTTTTTAACTGTTTATAAATGTCATGCTTGAAGAAAGAAATTTTCTTTTTATTCTATTTTCCAAAATTGCAAAATCTCCAAAATTTCCATATCTTACCAGGACAATTCAATTGTCTGATTTCAATATCTTTTATAATCTCTTTTAAAAAGTAAAGTGAGAGATAAGCTTCCTCATACGATATCTTTTAAGAATTATATAGAAGATATTCAGCTAAAAAAGAGAATGTTATAACATTGCACAGTAACAGTTGCTACACACTATTCAAACACTATTCCAACAAAAATAGAGTTTGTATTAAAGACAGATAATACATCATATTTCCTTGTTAATAAAATAACTAGATAATATATTTCTCATGTATTCATATATTACTATGTTTATTCTTTGTATACCAACTCTGCATTTATTTCTTAACACAGATATAGATTTTTTGCATATCCACAAATCATATCCATTGTTGAATATTAATGAATGACACGAAATAGTATCCTTATACGATATTATGTTATAATAATGATACAATGCTTCCTATCTGCGTTGATGCGTATACAACAATGATATGTACAATACACAAACAATCGGGCATTCGCCTTTGTAGCATCTAATTATCGCGTAATATTTGATGTTTGTACATAATGTTGATCTATTATTCCATTAGAACGCTTATTTCACAAGATTTATTTGGCCAAAAATATACCTAACGAAGACACGATTCACAGAACATGCCAGACGGAAGGAGTGAGACGTCGCGGCTTATTTAAATAGTGAGTAAAACCTATATTAATCTTGTATTTATTATTTACTGTTGATATTTAAATATCAAGTAATATAAATTTGGCATTTGATACTAATAATCCGTTCTAACGTTAAATATATATTTAACAATAGATACTTATTCAGTCAAATATGTCTATCGAGAAAATAATTGACAAAGCAACGACACTATATTTTTAGATATCCATTGATAATCTTATCTTGTATATTAATCTGTTTATATTAAGCGAAATAATGAGTGAAATAAGGCGAGCATATACTGTCTATTACTCAAAATGTATAAAAATGTTTGAACGCTGCCGCGGCGCAATGCCGCATCACTTGGAGTGTGAAGTGACCGCCAAGAAACGAGTTACTCTCCCACTCCTTAGTCTCGACAACTTCATGTATGTACATTGTTTACAGAACGCGACGGCGACTTGAGACGGACCGGCTTGGATGAGGAGTACGACTCGATCAAGTGGTAATTAAAACATTAAAATATTAACCATAGCATAGCTAATAGATTCAGTATTTGCGACGCCAAGAGCGAGACGTACAACGTTGCCGAGCCGCCCGCCGCGCCGCGTCGCTGTGTCCGTGTGTCGCTTTTGGCGCGCGAAGGTGATCGCGCGCGGGAAAAAGACGCCCC
>NW_017276692.1:548919-553014 GCF_001594065.2 Cyphomyrmex costatus | reverse complement strand
CCCCCCCGTCATCTTAACTACATACACATAAATGTTGCATTGCAGATCGCGGCGTACACCGCGTACACGGAATAGGCCGGCTTCGAGACGAGTGGCTGAATCAAATCGATCGGTAATTGAAACAGTGAGATATATTAATTGTCGCGTAATTATAACAGATTCGATATTCGCGACGCCAATCGACGAGAGCTGGACGCGTCATCAAACCGTTGCGTCACTCGATACAGGCGAAGATAATTGCACGTATAGAAAACGGAGCTTCCTCACCATCTTCAATTTCTTTACACTTCATTTGCAAATTATGGCGAACACAAGACGGACCACTCCAAGACGAGAGGAGTAAAACGACTACTTCAATTGGTAAGTGAAATCTACATTAATATTGCATTTTCATTTGCTACAGTATTTATTTATCGCGTAAAATCTAGATTCGACGCTCAAATATTTAATAATCTACATTCGATTGTGCAGTATTTCGTAAAACCTGTTTATTAAATGTCTATTGCGTAAACAATCGGAAAAAATGTATTCTTAGATGCATTTTATTGTGTTTATATTTTATTTATGAAATACCGTGAATATATCAAATGTGCCTTAATTTCGTACCTTTCTGTTTTTCTGTTATCGCATAATGAAGTGTACATTGCAAGTGATTAATTGAGATTACTAAGTATAACAAAGCGTTATGTTCTAATAATTAATTAGTTATACTCGCGTTTAATTCCAATGATCATCAATTTATTTGGTTTAGTGAAATTGTTATAATATTATATAAATAAAGTGCCTATACATATTTATGTAATATCTTTACTTCTGCTTATATTAGTTGTAAATATTATCAAGCAGTTAAGCATCACGATTTTTTTAATAATTATACTTTTCAAAAGAGATCTTTGTAAAAATGAACATTCGTTATAAAGCTTTAGATTATTTTTTCCTATAATCCGAATAAGCAAGAAAAACTGAATAATTATATAAATAAGTAATAATGTTTACCGCAAAGTTGCTCTACCGGCGCCTGATATCCTCCTCCTCTCAGGTCAAATTTTCTCCTCTATCTTCTTATCAACTCTTTTTGAGGTTTTATTGGCATCAAGATGTGCAAGAGTTGTATCATAAACAACTCTAGTCTGTAACTTTACAATTTTCAGTTCAAGTAAAAATTACACTGATTATTTGTTGAACTTTTGAAATAAAGTCCTAACCTGAAGTTGAGGTATGCAATATCACAAATTAAACTGATAAGCAATTTAATAATACTCTGTTATTTAATATTATTATGTACATAATATTAAGCTTCTAATATATGTAATATTAAATTTTGGTGGATGTTATCAAAACCCTCTAATTCAAATATAATTAAGTATATTAAGCAAACGTACATTAAATTTGAAAATTAAACCACGCGCGCTTTATTATTTCTGATTTATTTCTGTTTAAAATTTCACAGAAATCAAAGAAACAGATATACTCTTATATATTTCAATGTGTTTATCTTTGAGTTATTACTTTAGAATTATACATTATATATATTCACGTTGAAAACATTTTATCGAATATATAATATGAACACACACGCACGCATTCTGTTTTATTCTATCTGTTTTATTCACGGTAGAGAATTGTCAATATATATATTTGAAAAAATACAGTATTATAACATTAGATAAATTGCTGGATATAAAATTAAAAATTTTTTAAACAGAGAGTATTTATCTCATTTCTTAATAAATATATTTGTGTATTTTTTAAATAAATTATACTAATTTAAATTTACAAAAAATTTTTTTAATTAAATCAGATAAGATGTTTATTACATATTTTTAGTTGTTAAAAATGATGCCGTAAGCCAAATTATCAGTATGTCAAGTTTCAGAAGTAATTGAGGTTTAATGTACAAAAAAGGACTTTTGCAATATTCGACATTTTTAAAAAGATTAACGTTATCTTGGGAATTTGATCAGAAACGAATATTTTGTTCATTCTCTATAAAATGCATTTTTAATATTTGAATATCTTTTTAAACATGTTATGAAAGATTTAAATACAGGATTTTTCTAAGATAATAAATTTTTTGTTTATGCGATAATAAAATGTATACGTATAATATTTCTAATTTGTGAATATCGATATACATATCATAGAAGTTCTATCTAAAACATTTTTTAATACTTTTTTTCGAGATATTCGAGGTGGGCAGTTAAAATGAAACAGTCTGTATGTGTGTATGTCAGTTGTATAACCTGTGCATCGAGCCACAAATTAGAAATTAAAAGTATTTTCATATAAATAATAAACAATTTATTATTTATATTTATATACGATTTTATCATCATACGTGGACAATTTGTTGTCATAGAAAAATCTTGTAGGTATTTAAATCCTTTATAACATGGTTCCAAAGTAAGATATTGTTATATATATATATAATACAATGTTAATAATATATATAACATATATTCTAATTATCTTGTGATGATAAAAATTAATTTATATAGATATAACATGAATACAAATACTTACAAAAAATTTTTATTGATAAGTCAATATGCATAATTAGTTTTTGTATAATATCTAGTAACTTTTTACGAAAAAAAAAATGGTTTAGAAGATATATATTTCAATTTTTACTTTTTTAAAAGAAATTATTTTTCTCTTTTTTTTCCAGATACTTAGGAATTCTATCATTTTTTGATATGGATTTATATTAATTATTAAGCAATTTATAAATTATTTTCATCTACATACACTAGTTTCAAACTCTAATAAAATACATGCGCTAACATATTGTCTGATAAATCGTTAGTTTTTATTAATTCAATAATTTTATAAAGAGAAAGTTTCATGTATACTTATTTATTAAATATTTTTATTATGATTACATCAATATAATTTAATATAATATATACGAATATTTCATAATTTCGAGACAAGTCAAATAGGTACTTCGATATCAATGGAATATATTTCATATAGACCGTTTAAATTAATTTTAATATGTCAAAGTTAATGTTAGAAAAAGATAATTAATAAATTTCGTCTGTATTTAATTATAACAATTTAATTATTGTATAATATCAAGGTTCCCACGGGTCTGGAAAACCGGGAAAAGTCAGGGAATTCAAAATTCATTTTTTGTGGGAACCCTAAATAACGTAACAATGACTCCAAAAATATGTCTCTGTGAAGGTCTCTGTGAAGTTAGTACTTCAACTTTAAAAATCGGAAATTTTAATAACAGTACTGCTTGCATCCGCAATAGTTCTAGAGTTCCTGATAGGTTTCATCAATAGTACTGTTGATTTAGGCCAAAAATCTTAAAAAATAAAAATATGCGGTGCTAACTTCGCGTGACACCGCAAGATTTGAAAAAGCCGATTTTTATGACGGAATCTCACAGTACTCGAAGAGTACTACAGTTTCTAATCGATTATAACAATAGTACCGGCCATTAAATATTTTTAAATAAATTTTTAAAAAAAGAGCTCGCACTTTAACTTTCAAAAAAATTATTCTTTTCGCGCCATTTTGTAGTATTCGAAGAGTACTACAGTTCCTGATCGGTTTTAGTGACACTAACCACCTTTTTAATATCTTTAAACAATTTTTCGATCCGCACGCTGGCACCGCACGTCAAGAGTAAAGTACCCCTAAACGGCCAGTACTGGCCGATTTTTCGACTTTTTCCGACAGTACTACAATAGTTCCGAAGAAATATGCAGGTGTCGACCCGAGTACTCCTCGTTTAATATGTTTAAATAATTTTTTAATTTTTCCGCTGGCACCGCACGTCAAGAGTAAAGTGCCTCCAAACAGTCAGTACTGGGGGTATGTTAAGTTCGAACCCCAACTATAGTACTCAGCAGTTCTGATTAGAGCTCCCACTTCCTTCTGACGAGACGAAGAGTTCCGCTCAATAAACACTTTTTTTACATTTTTTAAAAATGGGATGCTAACTTTTTATCGAATTTCGAGGTGAAATAGTTCTGAGCGGCTTAATAGCTTCAATTTGCGATTGCCTAGAGTTCCTCATATGTAAAAAAAATTTTGGAATATTAAAAAAAACATTAAAAATTTTTGAAAAATTAATTTTTA
>NW_017276692.1:463443-546486 GCF_001594065.2 Cyphomyrmex costatus | reverse complement strand
TATAAGAAACGCTACTCAGAACTACTCGGTACTCTCAAAAAATTTTGACTTCAAATTTTTTTGTCGAAAAATTTTTTTGAGAGTACCGAGTAGTTCTGATTAGCGTTTCTTATAGTTTTTGACGAGTTCTATCGAAAACTGTAAGGCGAAAAAGCGATTGGACCAACGGTTTGCAAGATACAGCGACATTTGTCGGAAGATCAACGATTTTTAGAGTGAGTATATCTCGGAAACCGTTGGTCCAATCGCTTTTTCGCCTTACAGTTTTCGATAGATCTCGTCGAGAACTATAAGAAACGCTACTCAGAACTACTCGGTACTCTCAAAAAAATTTATCGAGAAAAAAATTTGAAGACTAAATTTTTTTAGAGTACCGAGCAGTTCTGAGTAGCGTTTCTTATAGTTTTCGACGAGTTCTATCGAAAACTGTAAGGTGAAAAACCGATTGGACCAACGGTTTCCGAGATATACTCACTCTAAAAATCGTTGATCTTCCGACAAATGTCGCTGTATCTTGCAAACCGTTGGTCTAATCGCTTTTTCGCCTTACAGTTTTCGATAGATCTCGTCGAGAACTATAAGAAACGCTACTCAGAACTACTCGGTACTCTCAAAAAAATTTATCGAGAAAAAAATTTGAAGACAAAATTTTTTTAGAGTACCGAGTAGTTCTGAGTAGCGTTTCTTATAGTTTTCGATGAATATTATCGAAAACTGTAAGGTGAAAAAGCGATGGGACCAACAGTTTCCGAGATATACTCTAAAAATTATTTATCCTCTGACAAATGTCGCTGTATCTTGCAAACTGTTGGTCCCATCACTTTTTCACCTTACAGTTTTCGATAGAACTCGTCGAGATCTATATGAAACGCTACTCAGAACTACTCGGTACACTCGAAAAAATTTTCACAGATTTCTACTATTTTTTTAAATCTTTATTATTCTTCGAAAATATTTTTTATGTATCAAGAACTCTAGGTATTCACGAAATACTTCTGTTAAGCTGATCAGAACTATGCGACCTTGAATTTCGTTAAAAAGTTAGCACCCCATTTTTAGAAAATTATTATTGATCTCGTCGAGAACTATAAGAAACGCTACTCAGAACTACTCGGTACTCTAAAAAAATTTTGTCGTCAAATTTTTTTCTCGATCAATAACTCTTCGTATCGTCAAAAAGAAACAGGAATTATCATCAGAACTATTGTATCTAAAAATTAATTTTTCAAAAATTTTTAATTTTTTTTACTATTCGTAAATTTTTTTTATATATCAGGAACTCTATGCAATCGCAAATTGAAGCTATTAAGCCGCTCAGAACTATTCCACCTCGAAATTCGATAAAAAGTTAGCTCCCCATTTTTAAAAGCTGTAAATAAAATGTTTATTGATCGGAACTCTTGTTATTAACTATAGGGAACTCTTCGTTTCGTCAAAAGGAAGTGGGAACTCTAATCAGAACTCCTGAGTCGTACTATAGTTGGGGTGCTAACTTAACATACCCGAAATCATTACTATTAGGAAGATCTGAGATCCGCTTTCTTCTGCGTCAAAGTCCTAAATGTTTTACGGATAACTTTTTTTCATGAATTAATTTCATTAATGGAAGGAGGGCTCATTCAGTTCACTTTCCATCTCAAGAATCATTCTTTACTTTTCATTACTATAATCGACTTAAATATTGAATGGAGAGACTACGATTTCATCAAATTGTTGAGTCAGTTATTTCTCATTGAATGTTGCAAATGTAAAAATTGAACACTATTTTTGTCACTTAACTTGTTTGAAAAGTTTTACATAAAAAATACTAAGAAATTTTACATAAAATAACTATTTATACTTGACGCTTCTTTTACATTTTCAATATTTTTTTAAGCGTGTATGTGTGTGTACATATATATATATTTCTGTATGTTTTATCTCATACTGAAAGATTTTTCCGTTATCCAAGGAAAATTCACTATATACGTAGAATTTAAATGTGATTTGGATGTAGAACTCAATGTTGAACTGTTTCCTTTCGAGTAGACTTGATCCGCAAATACAGACGTCTGACAGGCTCGCAAGCCTTTAAATTACAGTAGAAGGAATGTTCTTCAATTCGATGGAATGCTTGCACCTGGTTGGTGATTGATTCCTACCAAGCCCATTCATTTAATTAAATTACACAGAGCTGACAGCAAAATCAATCATAAGCTTTCGATTAGTGATCAATAATTTTATAACAGTATGAAAATTAAAATATATTCCATCAGGATTTCGGTTACTTATACATTAAATAATAAAAATATAGTAATTGGAGTCTGCATAAATAAATATTTAATCGCACAAGTAGTTAATTTTGGTTTATGATGTAATTAACACTTAGGAAAATTTGCTAATCTGCAATCTTATAAAATATGGCATTTTAGCAAGCAATATTTTTAACGTCAAAATGACGACAAATAAGCTTGTTTACTAGGATGTATTTTATTTGTTTAAAAGACATCAAATACCAGGAAAATACGAAAGCAATTGCTTACGTTCGTTCACACACATGTTATCACGCTATCGACAAGCAATGATAAAAATGTTTTCGCACACTCGACAAAGTGAAGAACGATCGAGTCTGGCAGAATCCCAACGCAAAATGGTAACAGCAGTGTAAAACAGCGAAGCGAAATAACGTGGCATCGTTTAGATTACAAAATGTATACATGCAACCTCTGCGCCGTAAAGTGGCTGTTTCACTTTATTACACACGCCTACGTCGTAATGTGACTTGTGCATTTCTCTCCCCATTCGCGACGAGAAGTCTTTCATTCTCCTCACGACATCGGGATGCCTGTACGACTTTGTTACCCCGTCGCAAGATTAACGAGGTCTCACGCAAGGGAGGTCTGTTTGTTCGCTGCACACGGAGTTGATGGCAGTGTAACGAGACGTGTTCACCGCCGTGCACATAAGATTGAGCCTTCCGAGGCTAGACGGGAAAAGTAGTTGCATGGTAAACGCGGATGAGGCGCGTGTCAGGTCAGTCCGTGCAAGTTATACAAGTCGCCGTGGCTTAACGCTTCTTATTTAACGGTGGACTTTAACGGTTCGCGACATTGCAAGCGCACGACAACTTAACTTTCGGATGTGCTTCTATGCATGCTATGAATATTTATTTCCCGTTTCACAGTTGTCTCTTATATCTAAATCGAGATGAATTAACGTACATGCAAAATGTAAAACACACTAATACCTAAGATAATTTAGCTGAGTGGTATAGTTATATATTTAATAAATAGGTGTGACTTTTTTTTTGAAAAATGATTACGTTGCTGTATGTTAGAAAGTTCCGTGCATGCTAAACTTCTTACTTTACAATGCGACAGTGTACTATCTCTCTCAATTGTGATATTTGCTTTCTCTTTACTTAAATGAAGAGTATCTCGCTGTATTGATATCAATGTAATATCGCTACTCTGGATCGATAAAGATTAGGGACTTTATGTAACGTCAATTACGATATTGCGAAAGCAGATGTTTGTTACAGAAAAATCATGTTGTATATAAATGTAGAATGTAGATACATGTATATTTTGTATATAACAATGCATTTTGTAATACATTTCAGAAAAATATTTTGTGAAAACAAATATTTAGAATCAGAAGTAAATTAGATTGAATTTAATAATAAATAAGTTTGCTTTAAAATATTCTCTTCATATTTTTAAATATATATTAATATATATATTGCTTTATTAATATATAAATAATTGAGCAAAATTATTCAATAAATTTAGTTTTTCAAAGAATTCGAGAAATAAGCGAATCTTATAATATATAACTTACTTTTCTTATCTTCAGTGACTTGAAATGTCAATATCTGAAAACAGAATAGAGGTTTCAGATATAAAATCCATAAAAATTATATTGACCGGGAATCTTCAAGAAATAAAATTGACGATTTATAGTGTTAATTAACATTATTTACATTATAATTATAACTTCTCATCAGATTTTGATAAACTTATTATAGAATTACAGACTATTATATCTTACTTCGTTAATATAGATCGCTTGAAATTCTTATGTAGACAAAAACTTACATTTTATTTTTGCGATAAAATTAGCGATATAAACTTGATTTTCTATCGTTTACAGTTCTTGTTTCTTTTTATAAGTAGAATTTTAACTACAGAACTATAGTATGTTAATGTGTCAAAAGAGAAAATTGTTCATCGCAAATTTCGATGCAAAACACATTAGCGATACAAATCGCTGCATTCTTGTTCCTCATCTGAATTTCGCCACGTGCGGGATTATTCGCGACTAGCGTACGAAGATCTATCTCTCGATCTAAAATTCGTCGCATCTAGCTGCGCCTCCGGGGTCCAGAGTGATACAGTACCGTGTATGTGCCATACGTTGCATGGACTGGGGAAGAGGGACGGATAGAGAAATAGAGAAAAAAGAGAGAGAGAGAGAGAGAGAAAAAGAAGAGTCGTGTGGACGCTCATGTGACACTGCTGTCGCGTATCGAGAAAAATTACCATATCATGCAAATCCGGGCACGAGCCCAAAACACCTCCGGTTCAGCGCGACGGCTAGGGGCATAGGCGGGTGGCACGTTCGGATAAAAGTTGATAGAGCGTAACGCATTTGTGCTGCCAACACGCAATTCCGGCCGACCGAAACAACAGTGACGAGACGGTCCCCTCTGCTTTGTGCTCTCGCAGTAGATCGTCCGAAAAACGCATGCCCGACGAGATACGAGAGAACGATCGGCTCTAATGGAGGCCGTTCCGCGCGTTGCATCAACGATTTTTGCGCCAATATTGATACGTCCGCTAAATGCACAGTTTATAGCCTGTAGAAACGGACTCATGCTCGGATGGGCCACATAATATCGCTGTAAACAATACGCAGCTCGTTCTAAAAGTGCACGTTATTTCCGACAATACTGCATTTGTGCTGTTCCATTTAATTTTTATTTTCATCTTCTTTAATCTTGAAAGCCAATAATTATAATTAGACCTACTATAGACGCTACAAAAATTGATTATTATAAAAAAATGAGCACAATACTGAAATATTCTAGAAATCTACAAATCACCCATTTGATTTTTATGATTGATTAGTAGTCCGAGTAAATCAAAATTTTTATAGAATTTAATTTATTTTTCATTATTTTATAATTCTCAGTAGATTTGGTACTATTTAAGAAAATTTTATAAAATTAGATTATGAGAAAAGAAACAATTTTAATTACATTTTTCCAGAAGAAAATTTTATCTTTTCATATTTTATTATTAATCAATCAATAATATATTTTATCTCACGTTTTCTACAAAATTAGTATTTTCCAATCTAACTGAATACTTGATTGACTGATGTACGTCACATTTGGAAATAAAGCGGAAAAAGCACTTTAATGCACATTTCTCGATTCTGAAGATATGAAAGATGTAGAAGATATAGGAGAGATACGCGATATATGGCGAGGAATAAAAATGTGTTCGAATGCGTGTCGATTTATATAACGTGCATCCTGCAGTGTAAACATTATCTCTACGTGGTCTCACGTGTACCATTCCGCGACACGTACATCGATAGCATTTTCCTCGGTGCCATTATTGTTGGATCTTCGCTTCATCTCGAAGTGGCTCGTCCATTATTGAAAGAACAATAGCCCGCGGCTGCGAGAGAAGTCGGGGAAACGTAGACGCATCGTGGAAAGACGAGCCACTCCCAAGTTTGGAGCACCCTTGGTGATCGTTTCGTTTCCTTAACTGTTCGTTACTTGTATCTTCCGGTAAATGTAGCACGTACATACGTATAAGCTGTAACATCGATCCAATACTTTGCCACTCTTCAAGAAGTAAACGTTATCTTAGCTAGGCAATTACAAATGTGTAATTACAATGTGATAGATTAATACGCAATAGCCATAAAGTGACAATAAATAATTAAATCCTTTGCAATGGGTATAACATTAAATAAGTAGCACAGAAAAATTAATTATGACTTTTTGAAATTTTGTTAAAGTTGATGTTAACCTTTCTACTTGATCTTTACAGTTAGATGATTTGACTCATAGTTTGGTGGATCTAAACCAGGTAGAACACAGATTCATAATGATATCACAGATTGTCATTACTAATTGTCACATGAAAATTAACTTAGAAATGATAAATAAAATTATAATGACGTTCTTAGTATAATGTTATTATGCTATGTTTTACTTAGAAAGCTAATCTTGAATATTTATTGCCGAAAGTAAAATTTGAAAAAGTACCGTTTCTGGGAAATCTTACAGACGTACAAACGAACGAACGAATCAATGCTGTGAAATTATAAAATAGTTATGCTGCACTATTCAACAAAAAAAAGAACATATATAATATAAATCTATCGATGTGAAAAATAAAAATAAAACATAAGATGATTCGTCTTGTTAGACAAGTATAATTTTTTACGAAATTATTTTATCGTAAGTAAAAGATTATTACAGACTTATTAACTATTCAAAAGGATTTATTTTTTTATCTGTACAAACATTTAGAATATTTGTAATTATTCTCTGCCTTTTTGTCATTTACATGAATAATATTTACTTTATTAATTTTCTTAAGCAAACACATATATTACAGCAATCGAATGCGTACGGCAATATTAACCAATTATCGAATTAATTACACAGTTGTGCAATCCGCATTTACTTGGCACTTCCTCCTCACAGAGATGCTCAATACCGTGACAGTTAATACCGCTATCGATCCCTCTAGAACCGGGTTCGTAATCGGCCATTATCAACGTTAGTACTTCGTCTGTGAGCTCCCAGTTTCTAGTAAATTCAAGTGGATTTACAGAACGGTGGATTGCACCGACGTGTTTTCCACGAAAATAAAATCCAGTTTAAACCACAAGTCGTTGTCGTGAGTGGCCACTGCCGGGAGGTACTTGTCGTTTAGAAAGTGGAGATCAAGTAACGATGCATTCCACCTCGTTGACGGAAATTACACCGGTCAGTACACGTCGGTCCAATTACGGCGACTGGGGTGCGGTAATTGGGGGAGGGATGTGGATCGGAGGCCGAGTCGTAATCGGATTACACTTTGAGAGTACCGTAATCCAAAGTCCCCCCCCTCTCTCTTTCCCCCCCCCCCCCCCCCTCTCTCTCTCTCGAGCAAACAATTAAATTTCGCAGTATTGGCTATATCTCTGGCAACTCTCCAGGACACACAAACCACCTCCTTTACGCGGCCATTTGACTTTTATGATGCAGCACTCGGAAGGCAGAATCGTAGGGTTGAATTCAACGAGGTAGGATAAGCAAACCAATATTTCGCGCGACTGTATGCAGGTTACAGAAAGTCCCGGGATTACAAAGCACTGACTTAGCAATCCTTCGCTTCTACCTTGTTTCTGGCGCATCGGAGTATCCAGATTACCGAGTAACAGCGAACATCTTTGAAAATAAAAGCTACGAGTAAAACTAAAAGAAACAGAGAGAAAAAAGCAGGGAGAAAGAGAGAAAGAGGGGAATTAGGTTAAACGATAAAGGATCTGAGATAACAATTGCAAAAACAATTGGATATTGTAATATTACGTATCAAATGAAGATTGAAATTAACTGCCTTTGTAAGCTTTCAGTTAAATTATAAAAATCCAGTAAATTAGAGCGATATTATTTCTTATCGTTTTTAAAGTTTTTACAAGTCTGTTGCCATATAAAAATACATGATAAAAAAGAATTTAACTGTATTTTTACAATGTATTCTGTTACATAGAACATACGTAATAAATCAGTATATTTTTAATAAATTTATTATGTCCATATTTATAGCTGTACGAATATAATGTTTTACGATTGATTGTATTACGAGTGAATGTGCGGTATACCTCGAATAAATAAAGAGGTAGATGCAATCTGAATTACAAATACCCTGGAAAGAAAATTCGTTCGAGCGAGATGTTTCGTCGAATACAAAAGAACGAACACGACGAATGCTGAATAAAATCTAAGCGTCCCACTCTCAGAAATTTTTCGTCCTTCGGGATCGAAAAGGGCTGGTATCGCTTCGCTACGACACGCTAGTAAAGTATTACTGTCGAAAGGACTAGCGCGAACCTCGGGCATGTCAGGCGTACATTTCCGCATCAAAATCGGGACAGTGCTGTATCGGAAGATCGAGAGCATCGCGAAGAGAAAGAACTCTGTGTTACGTACATATAGGTACGAACATCTGGTGCGACTCGCGAGTTAACAACGGTCGAATAAATTCCCGACGATATTTTCAATCCCGCACCAGGAACTCGAACGGAATTCTCGCAACATGAAAAGTCACATGAATGCAACAGAAACGCTCAACGTTACGTACAATAGCGGAAGGATTTACATAAGAACAGGAGCTTAAAGCATAGCATAAAACGATCCATGAGATGCAACGCTATAACATGTTTATTACTGTCTTTATACCACTGGCACTGGCGGGAAAAAAGAAAAATACACATAGGTATTTCTAAAAATAAGTTCCTTTCTTGACATTCAGTAAAAGATTGTTATTTAAATACTCATAAACAATGTAATTATTTCCATATATCATTGTTACTTCAAATATCAATAGATAATGAAAAACAGATTTTGATTAACGATACTTCCAAAACTTATATCATCATAATTCTCTCCATCCAACGAGATGGGTCGCTTTTGTACTTAACATAATACTTGATTATCGGTTTTATAATCATTACATAAAATCGGATTAGATACCACTTTAGTTTTGACAATCTGTAAATAATGTTGATGGATTATTGAATTAATGTTGGGGTAATATTTTTAATAAATTTATTTACACAGATTTTCTGTACATTAAGGTCTTAAAATAATGCCAATAAAGCATTAAATTATTAAATTGCTTGTCAATTTAATTTGTGATATTACTGTAGTAGTTCAGTTGCGTTTCTAAGTCTGAAAGACTAATTCGGCGCTTAATTTAAGAAACTACAAATGTAATATATAAATTTACATGGAATTATTTAAAGCAATGAATTGTTCAAGATCCAACTATAGTCGGTATAGGCATTACTTCTTACTAATATCTCTGTATTTGCATTACTGAAGAGAACTCCAAAGCGAGTCGAAACACGTACAATTAATTTAGAATAATGATAATATCATTCTTCTCGTAAAGTAATAAAAATTTTGACGTCACAATTTGTCTCCCTAATTCTTTGTCGCGCTGTACTCTCATTAGCCTTGAATTTCTTTATATTTATCGTGTTTTAATTCTATTATACACGCATGCTGTTCAGTTGTGCGATCAAAACGCTATTATGCTCTTTTAAGCTTATATTTTTACGTAAACGATTCTTGGGACATTAAGAAAGTCTTCAATCAACATGTCGACTGCTGGCCCAAAGCTACTTCTAGTAACCCGATTCATGCAGATTGCCCGAATTGAATATCAGGATTAAATCCGGCTCGGCTATCTCTGTATAACGGAAGTTCCCAGGCGGTGGTAACTTGGCTCAGAGATCTCGGTTTCCCTTCGCGAGATAGTCTCTTGCTCGCGGATCGAATCCCGATCTTATCCGACGTAACTACGCACACTTCTCGAACCGCCTTCGTAATGAGCGTTAAATCCGATTTGCTAGCTCAGGTAAACTGATAATAAACTAATGGAAACGAAATAAATCTTGCGCTTAGGTCGACGGCCGTGAACATAATTTGCGCGGTTCTTCTATCGCACGATTTTGATATGCCGAAACAACTTATACGATTTATGCAAGTCGATTGTCTCGAAGTCTGATTGCGATTTTAATTGTCATTTCCTACCGGTGCAAGTGCAAGTCTCTCATTTTAAGATCAATCTCGCGTCCGACGTGGTTTAATATATCCAAAATAAAAATTTAACTCTCCACTTTTACTAAAAAGAATTTTTCTGTTATTATCATATTCCGTTTCACATAAAAATTATTTCAAACACTTTCATTGCTCTGTCTCTTATTTTAATTTAAATATTTTATTCAAAGCCACACACAATAAAAATAAGCAAATTCGCTCGAAGATATTTATCGATCAGAAGCATTTTGAATAACTGCAGAATCATTTTATTCTGCTGTAGAAGGATATTGTTGACGCCGGTTCAATGATCTCGAAAGCCGACGTCATAATGGTAAAAAGCAACGCTTTCCTTACGTATATATCCAATGTCGCTCGACCCACTTCGCTTCGCATAACAGGCGATGCAAATTTTTGTCGCGCCGCGCGATCGCGAATGTTATTGCCTCGCGGTCTACTTCCGAAGCAAATACCGCGAGATTCTTTACGGATGGGAACGAACGCGGAAACTTTGCAAACATAAGATATAAGCACCGATTATTATAGATACCACGACAGTACCACGGGATTTCACGGCCCTTCATCGCGATTTAGTCGTCCGTCAATTTTTTGCAGCTGAATAAGTATACTGATAGTTCAAACAGTTTTTCTTTATTATTGCACCTTCCTTCTTGCAATGGATTGTGTAGATGAGAAACAAGCAATTTCTCATCCTATCGAATAAAAATTTTATTTCATTTATATATATCCATAATATATTTTTAAATTGTATTAAATTATAATTAATATGAAAATCAAATAAAATTCTTGATACTCTTTAACTTAAGATAATTTAAGTTATAAATATATGTAGAAGATCATATCATGTTTAGATTTCTGTTATTTAATCTTTTAATTATCAAATAACCAGATAAGCTTCTTAATTAATTTATATAACCATTTCGAAATAAGACAATTCTACAAATTATTTTAAAACAATTTTTGAACTACAAATTCAAAAGTCATATAGGTAAGAAAGTAGGATAAGAGGAAAGAATATTCTTTATACACAGCTTGTAATTTTTTCACGAGCAAGTCTGCATTATTCAAACTATGTCCGAGTATTTTGCGAGGCAGGATTATTTACTTCGATCCGAAGTCGCGAAAGAGGGTGGATCCTCATCCTACCCTGCCCCCCTTCTCCCTCGACTCACCTCATCATACTTCCTGACGTAGCGAAGTTGCGAGACGTATAGTGAAGTTAGAGGAGGACGGATTTTAGCGGATTAGAAACTCAGCTTGCTCTTTTTCGTAATGACATAGGGGGTTCTTCCTCGACGAGGAAATGCGATCGCGCGAGTTGGCGAACACGATGCGGGACGCGTCACCGAGTCAGGCGGAAGAGGAAGGCTGAGAGAGGGAGGGATGCACACACGGATGCATGCGAATTCCGCGTGGCACTCGGATATGTCCCAAGTACATGTGCGATTCGCAAAACTTTCTAGTTTGGAAACTTACCAACGGGTAAATGGTGATGGTATAAGACCGCGTACCTTATGAAGAGAAGGGTTTTCTAGTTCGGCGTTATATTCTAAAACTTGGCAACTATGGCTTTTAAAGATTTTTGGGAGCGCCCGGTGCCATTCCGCACAGGGCTGCCAAAGGCCCCAGGGGCGCAACCCTGACGTTTTCATCTCTAGACGCGCGTGTGAAACGTATCAGAAGTTGATCAATCCATTATCAATCGCTCCGAACGAGAATAGAGTAATATGTATAATATTTATAAAACTTTTTAGGAAGTAAAATTGGACCAATTAAAAAAGAAAGAAATTTGGATTTTTGAGATAATATAACAGTTGTGTTGTTTTGTTATACATATATATTATATATAATAAAAAAAAGTCACGCCTCTATGTTAAAAATCAATAAAAAGTAGGTCTTCAAAATTCTAGAAAAA
Source organism: Cyphomyrmex costatus (assembly GCF_001594065.2). Lineage (NCBI taxonomy): Eukaryota > Metazoa > Arthropoda > Insecta > Hymenoptera > Formicidae > Cyphomyrmex > Cyphomyrmex costatus. The sequence continues at coordinate 534,736 of NW_017276692.1, read as the reverse complement.
AACGTAACGTTTTACAATAATTTATCGAATAATAATATAGAAATTTTAAGTTGCTTAGGGAATAAATCATTGTTTATCAGATTCTATTGTTAATTATTAAACACAAAATAAATTTTCGAAGTTTAAAATTAGTTCTAGAAAAAACACAACGGTTCATATCATAAAAATAATTTATAGTACAATAAAATGGAAACTTCGAAGAAATAAACCATTGTTTACTAGAACTTCATTGTTAATTATTATACGGAATATCTTGATCATTCGTATATCTTGGCGGCGAAACTTTGCAAGCTTCATAATATATTCCTTACAGAGTTTACTAACTAAAGAATAACACTTCGCCTTTGACTAATACTTTAAAGATAAGCAGAGAAGTAATCGAAAGTTTAATGTATGTACGATGTGGATATAAGTAATAATCCTGTCTCCATGCCTATTAAAACTTTGAATTTTTATCGACTCTCTCGCGATAGCCACCGAGATCGATAAAACTACCTAACGAGAACTAAAGATGTAATAAATATATAAACTCGCACTCAAGGGAACGAAATTGGGAACGTAGACAATTGCGCAATAAATTATTCATTCGCGCCTATTGTCGCGAGAGCCAATCCGGCTGCGTTGACGGCGTCCACTAATGCATATAGTCCATCGCGATCAACGCGAATTCAACGACATTCAAAATCGTGTACATTTCCGGTGGCCGTTTTGGAAGTACAAGCTTTCGAACAGCGCGGCGATCTGCATAAATTATGCAACCATTAACTTCGTACGTGGTCGCTCATTCAGCCTCGTTTCGTCGTACCGAAAATTTGAGAACCGGCGCAAGCTCTAACTTTATTCATTTATACATTTGCGGTCGTCATCTGCATTTCGCGTTTCAAATCTCATTATCATGCTTACGGATATTGCATTTGGCGAGTGACTGCGAATTCTGATACGCGAGAAGCAAGCCATGAAGTTCAAAAAATTTGTATCCCCTAATTACCTCATATAATACGATAAATTCAACTTGTCTAACGTATTACAAAGAAATATAGGAAATATAGGAAAAAAACGTTGTACGTTAAAATTTTTTTAAAGAAATGATATATTTGTCCGTGAATGTTCGATATACGGTGAAATAGTATCGACGGCGTTTAGTAGAGAGGCCCTATAAATAACTCGCAATGCCAAGCCATAATTTTCTACCGCGAGGCGAACCATAGCCGTTAATATCGACCGATAAAGCCCCCAATATGTATGCAATCAAGAGGAAGTCGATCGTTTCCAAACTATCGAAGAAGAATGTGACGGGGTGTGACAAGAAAATTGCTTTTAAACCACAGTCGCATCCGCAGCTACCTGTTGGAACTAACTGCACTTTTCTCGCTCTTGTCCCTCGGCTTCTTTGTTCATTTCTTACGGGATGTACTTGGACAAGATCGATTCCATATACCTCATGAACGAACTCCTTCCGATTATTGTCTATGTTTTCTCATTGAGTTCCCATAACTCTTTCTACTAAAGCGGAATTTATTACTCTACTTTGAAATAAAAGGTTTGATTTAAAAGGAAAACGGTACAAAGACCAAGATATTTAAAATACTGAAATTGTACATGTTATGAATACACGATAATAAATCTCAGGCAGCTTATCAAAGACATGTTTTTTTTTTTTTACTAAAATAAATTGACAGGTTTAATTAACCTCTTTTAACGTTTAAAGCGTTTAATTTATTACATTAAGTAAAGGAATGTCACAGATGGTCAGAGTTAGATTTTACAATTAGTGTCTAATATTTCTATAAACACTATAAATACTTAAGTAAATAAATTTTTAAACACTTTAAACTGCGTGTCAAGCACAGCCCGTCTTAAAAAACCCAGTTCTAAATTAAAGTTGGAAATAGTATTTAATATAATATCACAAATTAAACTGGTCATTAATTTTAATAACATAATGTTATCAAGGATGTTAAAACATTGAATTTAATTTAATTTTCTAGATAAATTTCTAGATAATTTTATTGGCTTTTAATCGTTTTACATTCATTGATAAGCCAATTCATAAACGTCAGTATGATATAAAATTATAATCGCGCGTAATAATATCGCAAGTGGATCTATTAAATCAAGCGTATAAAAGATTCTTAGCTTAATATTCATCGATTACACGAGTACATTACTCATTGAATACGAAACTAGGACAATAGTGATTTATCGAAGTTCGGAACTAATAATTTTTCGACATTTATCTGACAAAGTACATTTAGACAAGGAAACGTGTTTTTCCTTCTTTCACATAAAACTATAAAAGATTCAAAAATTTGAGAACAAATCCTTTTTCGAATTCAATTAATATTTAATTATGAAATGTAAAGTTTCAATCTTCATCTGTATAATGCAGCTTCGTAACGCAACGAGCATGAGGAGGAACATGAATTTCTTGGCCACAGTGAGATCACATGTAGATGCAGCGAATTTACGTTCGACGTAGCATTGCGGCCTCATTTGCTTCTAATGTGGCACGATATCAGAGAAATGAAGCGCTTGCGGGTCGTCCAAACTAACCACAGGATTGAAACGCGCATCCATCCTCGATGAAACCCTTCCCTTTTCCCTGCATCGTTATATCAAGTTTCGTGTAACAAGTTAACGTGTCTTACTATTACATATACTCTGTTTGATTTTCAGTTATTACTAAAGAAATATGACTCTCTCATCGACGTAATTTTCCTCTTGATATTATATCAGTCAAAGCGAAAACATAAAAGGGAAGAAGAGAAAAAGAGGAGGAAAAAAGGAGAGGATACGGTATAGAACTAAAGAACGGTTCCGCGAGAAGTCGCGAATTCAATGAGACGACACGCCTTTCCTTGATCCTGTGCGAAAAGTCGTCGAGTTCAGCGCGGTTAAGAGCGTCGTACCTTCCAATAAGCACTCCGACACTCTCTCTCTCTCTCTCTCTCTCTCTCTCTCGCTCCTTTTCAAGAGTCTTCGGAAGCTGGATATTACGATATCCGTGCGATCGCGTTAAGAGCTTCGACTTCTGTTCGCGTAGCGCCTTGAAAAATCGACATTGCTGAACCCAGCGTGAACTCCATTGTTATTGGTATATTCGACATACGTAATACAATCTACACATGAAGAGGAAAGATTCTTTGTCCTTATAAACGGTCCGACAAGCAATCGTTTTGTCGCATCATGTCCGAAGAGGAAAGGTTGGAGAAAAGAATTTCGCGAACCGTATTTGCAAATCTCCATCAATAAATTCCGAACCGACGATTTGTATTATTCCTCAAGAGTTATTTCAATTTTATATCGAATTCAACGAGCTTTCTTTTCTTTCGAGTGAAACTTGAAGAATTTATAAACAATAAATTGAGAAAGAACAAGTTATTTTATCACTCATTTTCTTAAACAGAGACTTTCTTTCACATCTCGAAATGGTCACAAACAGATTTAAGAATACTCGATAAATGAAGCAGAGTGAAATTTTGAAAAATGATTGAAGATTTAGAAGACGGATATTTTAAATTTAAGAGATACTTGATTCGACAAAGCTGACAATGAATGTTATAAGATAAAATAAACGAAGGGAAAAAATTTATACGCTGAGATTGAAATATCTTCTCTTACTTTGTGCGGATCAATTCAACATTCTTTTTAGTACAAAGTGCTTCTTCACAATTAATGTGACTGTTTTGAAAAGTTTCAAAATTAATTGTTGCTTTTTCAAGTCGTACATCATTTCAGGGGATTACGTGCACTTCGCATAAACTTCGCGTCACAAATCCGACATGGCACGCTACGCTAAGCAACAGAAACAAACGCCGTCGTATAAAGCGAGTACAAAAGGCATGAATAAATCACCGGGGCCGGGTTGGAAGTTTGCGGGTCGAAAGGAAACTTTTCATAGGACGGTCGTCGATTCTAACGTGGAGGTAACTCACCGGGACAAATTCAAGGTATGCCGCGCTGGCGTACACAATTTTTACACAAACACGACCGTAATTCCTATCCGACCGTGCGCGCTTGTTCTGGTAAATATATAGTGGCATTCGTGGAGGTGACTTCGTTCGCGAGTTTTCTTCCGATTCCACTTGCGCTGAAGGTAATTGGAAAACGTTTCATCACACGAGAAATTGGCAGCTACACGAAAATCGTGGGAACCTGAATCCGTCTCCCCCCCCCCCCCCCTCCCAATAAGATCGTTTAACGATGCGTATTTAGATATGAGATATATCGGCAGTAACTCCGATTAATTTCTAATTTTCTTTAGCAATTGCTATAAATTCCTAACTTTGATTTAGATAAATACCATATTAAATAAATGTTGCAGCGTTTGCAAGAATTTGAATTTGCGTTGGATTTAGACAAACAGAAACCACTGATGCAAATTACATGTTTATATATATAAGGCTTGGTTTTTCATTTTCTAGTTAACTTGTGGTTTATACTTAACATTCTTTAATCTGATGATAATGTCAAAATTATACTTTTCTAGTATTTTTAAGCTATAAAATTAATCATTAAATTGGTTTTTGATGACTAATTTTGAAGTCACCACGCTATACAAAATTTAGTAATTAACATAATTATAATAGAAAAATATAAATTTTGTCAGGCATATCCTGCCTGATGTCTCATGCCCTAGAAACCGTTGCCCTTTTATCCTCCACGGAGCTCATGGGTTAAAACCCGCACTATTATGCTACTTGCGCGTTTCTTTTCTTTGAAATACTATCTAGCTAAATAACGATTTATATTCTTTCTTTTTTTTTTTGGTTTTTTTAAAAATAACTTTACATACATCTCTCTAAAGATGTTGTATGTAAGAATCGTTTAATAATTTTTGTATACTTATAAAGGTTGAAAATTAAATCTAGACATGAACGATCTGCCGTGTAGTGAATTTATGCGTACGTTATATAGATATGTTCACTTATATTATAAATAGTTATAATACAGATGAAAAATAGAGAACCGAATTTTAAATTTTTAGTTTATGTTTCGATCGAGGAAAAAACACTTTATTACAAACGACTAACATAATAATTCACTTTTCTGAACACATTGACTAAATCAAATCTTGACCTAACCACATCCAATGTTATTTTACAAATAAAACAGAAAATAAGCAGATAGGAGAAAAGTTTTGAATACGAGGCGGTTCTGCGTAACAGTTTTGCACAGGTCGGGCTTTAAGCGAGGAGAACTACCATTTTTCACACGTAAACTGTAGGTACTATGAGTGAGAGAAATGTAGATACTCTGTAGATAGTACAGTTTTTGTCCGAAAAAAAATGGTGTTTCTTCACGGCAAGCTGACCCGAAAAAATTGTATTTAAAACAGCTTTCGAAAAAAATGGTGTTTCGAAACTGCCCTCCTCTTTTCTACTCATATTTCGCTCCGGATCGGGGACATAACGTTTCGCCTTTCAGTGCGCGCACACAGGATCCTTATTCAATTTCCACGGGCGCGGTTAACTCTTTTTCCTTCCTAACGCAAAGTTCACGCGACGAATTACACAAATGGACTGCCACGAATCGGTTAACTCGCGCAGGGATATCCAATCGCGTCGTAGGCGGCCGAGGAGTTCCCGGAAATGAATGCGGGCCCTTCAGTTCATTATAAATCATACGCTCAGTTATCCACCATTGCGATAGAGCCACTTTGATAAGGATTTCTCTATGATGTGCGCCGCAGAAAGCCTTTCGAGTTGCGCTCATCAGAAAACTAGGCCTCTCGCTCGTCTGCATTTTCCACGACAGAACCGCCCGCGCTGTCGCCGTTGTCGCTGCAATGCGCTTGCTATTCCGACCGCGAGCTGAAGAGGACACTCGAAGCCCCCGGTGCTCCCACTAAACGAATCTTTAGGCATAATTACTGCTAGACGAAAAATTCTAGGTGAATGCCAGGCACGTTGTCTGGGCGGCCCGACTGACGGACGGTAAACGTGATTTTCATTCCGGAACACGACGACGCTGACGAAACGCGCCTTTTTTCGCGCCGTAGGGGAAGCTTTTCATGCATGAGGCGTGCCAGATCATTAATTTGTCATACGCAATCACGACTGACGTCTGTAAAAAGTAAACTATCTGCAGTCGCTGTATCCGTCAGAACATGCAAGAACAGGGAAACGAAAATTGTAAACGAGAGAACTTGTCACGAATAATCCATTAACATGTGTGAAATATTTTCTGTCACTATCAAACGATATCATCAAGGATGAGATTTTTTATTACACGGAAGAACAGTTTTGCTGAAATATCTAAAAATTCAATTGAACAGTGATCTGAAAATAATTTTGTTGTGGACTATCAAAATAATTATGTAAAACTCTTAAACATTGATGACAAAAGGCCACAAAAAAATATTGATATTGCAGTAAATAATTTAAGCAATCTACGTAATTATTTTGGTGGTCTAAATGAATTTATTTTCAAATCTAGCTTTTTTAGATATTTCGATAAAACAACTCTTTCCGTACAATCATATTTATCTTCTTGTTTTTAGTAATCATCAAATTAAACATTATTTACAACTCTCAAACACACTTTTTGTCCTAAATGTATCTGTTCGACAAACGCGTATATTCTGCCGTAACGCAATTGTGAGAAGCGATTGCTGTCAATAGCAAATAGTTCTTATGGACAATATATATTGCGCGCGCGTATACATGCGAGTAAAAGCATCGTGGGAGCTCATCCTTTTCCAGAAAGAAAGAGAGCGGATCAATTCTACTCTGTTTGTTTTTGAACATGATGGGAATTTATGGCGAGGAGTACGCCCGACGCCAACCTTCTCGCGTAGCAGATGGTTACAGCACGACGCCGAGATAAGACCAAGACAAATTCTCCGTGGTGGTGGCAAGAAGAAAAAAAAGGGGAAGGATGGAGAGACGAGGTGAAACGACACGAAAATTCGTCACGGAAAAGATCGATGTGGCGTAAACGCCATCGCGCAACGATGCTCTCGTTAGGAATCCACTTTCTTCATCCTCAGCGAAGAAAGTCTCGATTTTATCCTGTTGAGAAAATGTACTCCATAATAACAGCCTGATGACGGCGTTTAATAACGTCAGACGAGCACGACGGTCTCAATCTTTCGACAAAGACATGTTACTAAGACTGGAACAAAATCGTTAGGAAAACCGAACGCCTCTGATATTATTCTATATTTTTATTATTTAGGTACACGATAAATAATATCGACTAACTTTCTCATAATCGATCATATTATTTATATACGGATAATTTTGGAAATCGTATGATTGATACTTCTTTTTGCAGACAATTTTTACATATTTTTAATAACGCTATGTAACGAGATAAATATATAAGATTAATTGTGGCAGACTCCTTTAAATAAAAAAGAATTTTAAATAACGCATCTATAAATTAGTTGAAATTTTTTAATGATTTGTTGTCTAGAACATTTTTAATATCGTTATTTTCCAAAAGTACGTATAATACCTTAAAGATATTATTGTCCAAAATCTTTTGCGCAGTTTTTATTATCACTTTCCTTTTGTTCATAATAAAATGATAGTATTTCGTATACAAATCCTTTTACAGCATCGTTTGTGCAACTGCACTTGAATAAATGAGCGAGCTTCCTGGCAATCTTCGCTGAACAAAAAGACACATAGATATACATTTACGTACATAAGATTTATTTAGCCTCGTAAATTTTTCTTTTTCACGCACGTCTTACTTTCCAAATCTATGTACGTATACGTCTCGTCGTTCATGCGTACCACGAGTAAAATTTTCCGAATTCGTGAGATTCCACTCGCGGTCGAACAGCGAGAGGCGCGCGTAAAGTATCTCAAGAGCAACATTCTTGTGCCCTTATCGTAGCTCTAACTGATTATTCCCTTCAAGCGTTAATCTCGGCTATGCGATGTCAGTATTAAATCCGGCGACCGAAAGCGACGAAAAGATCGCGCTTCGGGTGGGAAAGATAATTTTTCGGGGTGATTTCTCTCCGCGTCGGTATCGACGAGATAACTCGGTGGCGCGCGTTTCCATTAGCATCGGTTAAAAGTGCTTTCCATTAGCAGCGCCGTCGGGCCACGCCGAACAAAAGGGTTTGGGTACCAAAGGCGAGCGTGCGCGATGGTGGGTTACTGAAATGAGGACGATGAGAGAAGGGCGGTGGAGGATCGGTGGTGGTCGTCGAGGTCGGAGGGCGAAAGGACCGACAGATAATGGGTCTTGCTGCGAGCTCTCGGCCTAGGCGCGTATCTACTCAAAATAATATCGCGGGACGATGAGCCGTCATCAATCACGCTGCGTAATGAAAAGCCCAGGCGTTAAGGGTGTGTACACGTGCGCGAGATTGTAAATGGCGCGGGGATTGCTGAAGTAATGCGCGACTACAGTATACACACTGTATGCCAGTGTACTGAAGAACAAATTTAACTATTAAGCTGATATCATATTTGTCATATGACAAATTTTTCACCTGTTAATTAGCAGGGTAAAGAGGTTCTCGGGTTCCTCTATCCTGTAGTTAATCAACAGGCTTGAAAATTTGTCGTACGATAAAAACGAACAAATGTAATATTGATCTTCATCGGATTACTCTTCTATTGTCCAAAAGGATTTTGACTAGTCGTTCATATACTACTCTTTTCATGCTTTCGTCGTTCTATGCGGAAACTGAGTTTCTTTCTTTTACGTGGAGAAATATATTAACTATACTTGGTTAACGCGTTATTTCATAAGTAATTATTATAACCGAAACACTTGCTATACGATAATAATCTCAGATATCTATTATAGCTTCTCGGTTACACGATTCAGTCAGAGCTTTGCGTAGTAGCGATATGTGGTCTGCCCTAATTAATTACGGCGTGGTTTAAGCAATGATTCATGACCCATATATTCTATTATTGTTTCTATATTCCTACACTCAGCCATGCTCTTAAAGAAAGAGATGTTGCCGATGATTAATCCTTTGTCCTTTCTAGTTAAAATAGTTTAATTAGAACAATGAACTGTTCTCCCGCTTAGATTGTTAGATAGGTAGAGAGATAGAGAGAGAGAGAGAGAGAGAGAGAGGGAGAGGTCGATGAAACAAGAGATGACTAGATGAACGTTTCCGGTTCTCCACTTCTCAGACAGGTTGCGCACTGTATGTGACCTACCCTGCATAGCGAACAGTTTAGCCGGCAGTGACCCGTAAAGTGATCCACTAGAATCTTAGCTGCGTTACGAGAGAGAGAGAGAGAAAGAGAGATATATGGTTGGCTAGATAGGGATGGGGGAGGGGGGAGAGAGAGAGAGAGAGAGAGAGAGAGAGAGAGAGAGAGAGAGTGAGAGAGAGAGAGAGAGAGAGAGAGAGAGAGAGAGTTCCTGCTGACGGTGCAACTCTCTCTGCAATAGAACTTGTGATTAGCTAGTTACACAGAGAAGCTCGTCTGATAGGCATTTTACCACGATGCAGAGGCCTGCTTACGAGGAATGCACCTGTGATATGTCGATCAATCACTCCCGAAGTTGCCTTGTGAGACTGACAGAATGAACAGCTCAAAGGTCTAGGTCTTATCAAACTTGCAATACTATTACAGATATCGATCCACATCTTTGGCATAATTTCAAAAGGGTAATTCTCAAAAATGGACGCAACACGTAGCATATATTAGCACTAATTAGTATCGTAACATTTTTCTTATTTTACACATCCTTATAGGAATTGTTTGGAAAGTATAAGTAATTAATTATTCATTTTATATTAAAACTATTAAAACCTGTTTTTCAGTATTTTTAAAATACTCTCAAGATAATTTCCATTATATAAATTTATAAAAAATTTTTATCATTTGATATATTATTTTATTATTAATTAATTTATATTTATTATTATTAAACATACGTTATTTGTGCATATTTCAATTTTACATTCTCACACATATTTTTATTCTTGAAATTCTTTAAAAAAAAAAAAAGTTTAACACGTTCACTACTGCATTTTTGTTTTCGTGGGAAATAAGTCTTCAACTGCACGTAACTCGAATCGTTCGAAGGGGGACAAAGTTTCAACAGCCAATAAAGATACGTTGTTCCTCAGTTGCAAACGGAATTTCTGCGTGCATATAATCGCCGATTTATATCAGAGAAATGGCCAAAGGGGACGAGTTTCGCATAACGCGCATTTTAAACGTCACCTCGTAAAACGGAACTTTCGCAGTTTTTTACACGACAGTAAAAATATGCGGATGAAGTTATTAAAGTCACTGAGCTTACCTTTTCCTTGTAAATGCGACAAATTCCCAAGTCCCAAATACGTCTACTTAAGATTGTACAAGAAAATGTATAGTGGTACTCCGGCGGTTTTAAGGCGACTATGTCAACTATGTATTTCTGTGTCGCATTTTTATTTACCTCGGTATTTCAACTACACTGAGCTTAATCGACTGTGACTGCATAATATTTAATGAAGATTAAAATTGAGACGGTAAAAGATCACGAACCTGTCTTGTTCAACTACTTGACAACTGCTTTATTATAGTGATATTGTAAAACACACCGAAAGCAACAAACGCGATAACGAATCTACGCTGTTACTTTTACAATTATAGGAATCTTAAATGTAGTGAAATAATTTAGAATGTTAAAAATAAAAATATTCAAAGTATATTATTCATGCGGAATAATATACAGAACGAATGATTTTGCCAAAATATCTAAAAATTTATAGCTAATTAGTTAGATATAGTATATCTGAAAATAATTTTACTGAACTAAAATAATTATACAGAACGCTTATTATGCTTGAGTTTCCTACGTAATTATTTTGATGATCCAACAAAATTATTTTCAGATTTTTATATGCTACTTCAGCAAAATCGTTCTTTCCTTACATTCTAATAAAAAGTAGACTATTAGAATTAAAACTAAAATGGTGTTAACATTAAAAAGATTAGAAAGTTCTTTCGACTTGATACTTTTTTGAAACCAAAATTAATAATTTTAACAATAAATCTTCATTGCAATTTTGAATGTATCTATTTAAGGCGAACCTTATAATGTTGTTCAGAAAATCTCTGACGAATAATTTAATTGTAGTCGAAATCTGTAAACAACTGCTTTTATCAATACACTCCTATTACGTGAACAAACCCATGCACGTACTGTAGTCAGATAGACAGAAATGATCTCGTGAAATCGGATAGAACTGCAGCACGCGGATCTATACGCTTTAGCATTAGCAAACATAGCACCGTGCTGTAGCATGTACCGTAAAGCGACCGCGCGTTCACATGATTAGAGTGCTTTTGTTTCAATCTCATAGCTCGCGAGGTAATAGCGACGCGAATTTACGATCTGCGTAGGACGCGTTTGCATATATACGTTTAATTAGCGGTCGCGCTGCTGTGCGCGAGGTCGAAGAATGGAGCTACTGTGAAATTAGAGACACCAGAAGCGACAATTACTACGATAACGCAGCCATGTCGATTTGTTCCAGAGGCGACGAGAGAACACCTCTTACGTTCGATGACTGTACTCGGCAGACAATGGCTAATTGGGAACAAGTAGCACTCGAAAACGCATCGATTTGCCGGCACGGGTGTCGCGCGAATCGACGGAACGCCATTAACACGCCGAAAACGTACTGTTTACACGAGCTTGTATTGTTCATAAACGGAAAGATTGCGCGGAGAAGTAACGGTTGGAATTCGCTCTTCACCGATTATGTGCCTCAGTAATTGGCAATAATTCCCCGAGCTAACAAGGCCTTATTTTCATTGCTGTTTGTTCAGCAAGTTCGAAAGCTTCTCGAAGAGTGTGCGACGATAGAAAGACTAGAAAAAACAGCGCGGTTTTCTTGTAAATATTTGTGCGAGTGAAAAGGAGATATCCATATAAAATCGTTAATTACAAATTAATAAGATGCTCACAACTTGTGATCATGTTTTGCTGAGATGTGAGAATTTTCGGTATTTGTGATTTTGATTACATGTTACCAGTAGTTATTACTACTGTAATGTAAGTAATAATAACTATATTTTAATTCTATCGACAAATATATATACATAATTGCACCTTAATTGCACCAAATGATAGTTATATTATAGTAATAGCTATAAGTTATAGTTATTATCATCAAATAGTTACAATTAGTACAATTTAACTATAATTTGTGATCATTTCTTGTGATACCACTATATATTTTGCTGATATACAATTATTACATTACAACAGGAATAACCATAATTATGGTAACGTGTGGGCAATTAAAGTAATATAAGTATGATATATGTAGTTTAATACCGTAAATACCAACTACTTGTCTCTTATAGGTCTTTCGCACACAATTAAATGTAGAAAAGTTAATAAATTTTGCATGTCTAATAGAGAATATAAATATAGTAAATAAAATACAAGACAAAATGTCTACTAGTAAAGTAAAATAATATTTATAGGTCACGTTGCGTTCAAAAGATTAATTACAGGAATTTCATAGAAATTAAGACCCTTTAAGTTGTATAAGTTACTTTATTGTATATAATACTAGATAGTTTCGCAAGCCCTCCTTGCTGCGAAGTTTTTCTCGTTCGTTCAATCTCGAGCTTCATTCCGGGACTATCTCTCTAAATGATAACTGAAAAGTTCAACAAATTTTCAACAAATATTCGCAGCTACGCACGCAATCAGGCAATGATGTCACTTCAAACTCAATTACTGAAGTGCTGTTACCGCAGATTGCTAAACAAATCGACGATAGCTTTCCAAAAAGTCGTCAAACGGGAAAGCGGCGCGGTAGAAACGCCACGATATCACAAAATTTGATTAAACTAACATGACTCCGCTGATGAGTTTAAGTTTCGCGCTCAAACTCGGCGATTGCGATATTTTCTCGTAGGTCGCTCGAACGTCGTAATTAGTGGTAATTACCATCAGAGTGGACACAGCAGTTCAGTATTTCATTATCGATAATAATCGTCCCGTTTTACGACGTCGAAACGCTGCCGGCGCGCGAGGCTGAAAATGGGGTCGGCGAGCGAGCCGGTCAGCGCGCGAGAGGGCGAAAAGTCAATCAGAAATCGGGTGTTGAGGGCCAACTCGGGGTGGGAGCCAGGGGGAGAGAAGTTGGTGGAAATGGCGGATTAACCCGAATAATCTGTGGAATAGGCGAGAAGAGGAAAACTGGGAGAGTGCATGTCGTGCGCGTGTATACGTGCGAACGTGTGCGCTCGTGGGAGAGAAAGGATGGGAAATGTATGAAACGGGAGAGAAATGACGGAAAAAGGGATGGTGGGAATACATATAGAACGATAGCCTTGGACCGAGCGAGCTGAACGAGTTCAGGACGCCTTGCACGTGACGCCTGTACAATCCGCTAATTGAAGGAAAGCAATTAAAAATGTTTAATCGAACGTTCGTTTATGGCGGACGGGCACGGGAGGGATAGAGATATCCAATTGCACTGCCGTCAATTTCTATCAGCGCCGCGTGTTGTCCGACTTATGGATTATAGTCTTCTCGTTTTGCTTCTAATAGCGTAAGCTTATCGATCAAACATATTGATATCGATGCACCGCGATGTGTATTGTTATGCCATATTGCATAGCGTTGTTGCGTGCGAGATTATTATCCCCCTTTTCCCTTTTCACACACACGCACACACACGCACGCACGCAGATATGCATACATTTCATAATTCCGCACAGTATGGACAAATTGAAAGAGATTTTACGGAGAAATGTGTACCCATGATTTCTATTGACGAAATAAAAGCGGAAATCCAGCAAGATATCCCTGTCACATGCAATATATTCAACTGCTCCCAGCTGGAATAATCGAATGATTCGAATGAATTCATATCATGCCGGTCCTGATTACCCAAACATTAATTACATAGAATTTAATCATTCCTTTTTGATCAAGATAGAACAAGCTCGTTTAGTTTTTTGTCCTTGTACACAAATATATTATATAAGAAAACAAATAGAAGAATAATATACTTCTTTTTTATTAGATAGAAGATAAAATTCCGCTGGTATCAAATAATTTTTTTTATGTAACACAGTTATCAGAAAATTATTCATAAAATTAATACAAAACTTTAATGAATCTCTTTTTTTAAGTAAATATTACAATTTAATTAGTCCTCTTTTTTTCAAGATGTAAACCTGTTTAGTTTTTGTCTTGCATATTGTACAAATAAGAATATAAATGAAAGAATATACCTTTTTATTAAGTAAAAATGAAATTCAGCTGGTAATATAAAATCTCATTTTTTTTCGTGTTAAATTTAGCATAATTAACATAGTTATCAGAAAATTATTCATAAAGCTAGCAGAAAACTTTGGTGAGTCTCCTTTCTAATAAATATGAATAATTAATAAATTGTACTGTTTCCATTTATTCCGGTAACTTTAAAACTTTCGTAAATGAATTCTAGTAAAAGAAAATACCGTCGTACATTATATTTATTATTTCATTATAGTTTTTAATAATGTATAAATTGAGATTATAATCATCTATTAATAAAAGTTCTTCTTACACAAGCTATATAATGGCATTAATTCTTTGTCATCGTTAAACATGACTTTGCATTTAATATGATATTCTCATTTGTCGTATGTTCTACGTTAGGAACACTTTTTTAAGATGACCTCTTTTTATCTATTCTATTACATCCAAGTAAATTAAATTGATCATTTTGCCCTAATATTTAAATTTTTACACATCAATTATCATTTCTAATAATATATAGCCTTCTAAAAAATATGTACTGTAGTTATGTCAGCAAATTATTTTTATCGCAAAGATTTAAAATTTCTTAAAATGTAGTCTTCATAAAACTTCTCATCTTCATTTGTATTCTTACTACACTTTATAAGCTATTAAGTTTATAACGTAGAATTAAATAGTCGTTATATGTATTTAGCACGATGTAAGAAGCTCATAGGATATTAAAAACGAAATGAGATGTTAGAATATCATCTTCTCCCCAGTCTTGTCAACACGTGCATGGAGTGGTGCATTTTCCATTTCCTGCGAGTTTGCGTACTCTCGTGCCATTTCCGCGAGTTTCATCTTTTTCTTGAAGGAAAACATCATGACTTCATAACGAGCTGGCAAGATGCCGCTCTTTACGCAGTCAGAGCACACTGGCAACGTAACTTAATTATGTGCTATATTGCAAGACTTCTGATGGAATAGCTAGGCAGAGTTCTTCTCCTGGAAAATCATAAATATTTTCATTGGACCATTTCCCGGTTTACCGTGAAAGAAGACAGATCGCGATTCGACATCATTTGACGATAAGGGTGGACTATGCAGGGCTGACTATGATAGAGCGATTACATATAGAGATAAGAGGCTCCTCTTCGTGTATTCCACGAAGCGTTACGTCCTATTTTATGTCCCCTGTTTTAATGACCATCGTGCTACGCTGTATAATGTAAATATCTTTTATTTAAACATGCACGTACGTTGTACATGATATTAAAATATGAATAACGTTGTAAAAATTTAAACACTGACCGTTTTGCGCAGCTCAAAACGGTAATAAATGTAATCAGTTTTTTAAATGTATCTTTTAATGTTTTCGGTTTTGTAATATAACATTAAATTTTTATGCAATCAAATTAAATTTTTATACAATAAACATATATTATAAACTATTATATAAAAGAGTCCTTATTTAATTTTACAATAGTGTATATTTATTAATGTATAAAATATATTTACATATAAATATAATAAATTGTCCATTTTTTTCATTTATTTTCTTATTTCTAAATTTTCATCAATATTGAGATTAGTTTTTAATCATCGTATATGTGTATTAATATTAAAATATATTTTGTTATTAACCATGATTATAATAATTCTCTATCTGCAACTTGAGACTTTTTGATACAAGTGAAACTTCATTCTTAAATTTTTTAATTTTTGCTTAAATTTCAATTTAAATTTCATCATTTGAATTAAAAATTATTTCGTACTGTAATAGAAAAGTGTTGAAAGGTAATTTTTTTAATCTTTAAAAGTCTCGTATAATAAAAATACTTGAGCTGATAAAAAAAACCCCAGACTGCAAACGAAGGGTGAAGTACATGGATTATATATTTATTTTAGAGAGTTACGTAAAATATGTAACTTTCTACAACGTAACTCAATTTTTTAACATTCCGTTAATTACCTAATGAGTTAATAAAAAGGAATCTTCATCATCTTTGGAAGCAGTTCATTGCGTTTTTACATAACTCAGCTTAACTGAGTTTTATGTAACTCAGTTATATAAAAGCACGATGAACTGTATCCCAGAAAAGGGGATGAATCTTTTCTTCGTCGTACCGTGTCGTTAATAACCTTTGACCCAGTGCGTAATTAACAGCGTGTTATGCCTTAACATTAAGGAGAATCTGAGCTGCTCTGTGAGAGAACGCTTGTCGTACGAACCTCAGGCAGTTGTTCGCATTGTCCGTATTGTTCAGGAAAACAATGCTGGTAGAGACGAATGGACCGCGGGCGTTGTACGACGACCTGTGTGTAGAAACTGTCGGTACGATGTGGAATCCGGTGACCACTCTTGTTTCCTGGATTTTGAATCTCGTGCCGAGAGTTTGAGATGGTAGGTAATCGCCTAATTCATATAGCTCGGCGAGCTTGCAAAGAAAGTTCAATAATATGATGAATTCGTAACCTAATTCATCAGAGTGTGAGTATCAAATGAAATTGATACAATAACACATTTAACCTTTAAAAAATATAAATAGGACGGTCTATTGATGAACAAAAGCATCTTATGTGAAGCAGAATTGGCCAACCTTTTGGCTAGCATACTATTATAGAAATTCAAAATCTTTAATGTGTTGCCACTCTGCTACAGAATTAAACCAAAAAAACTTATCTTAATGTGTATTTTTTTCTTTTACTTTGAAAGCAAAATAACTTTTATTTAATAAAGTTTATTTCTTTCAAAAAACCATGAACTTTAGTAATTAAGGGCGAATGAGAGTGCAGCGTTGTTATTAGTATGCACATTAATAAGAAGTGGATTTGTTCAAATTACTCCTTTATTCTAAATAAAATAACAGAACTTAGGATTTATTTCTTTCATTGTATTTTGTTTTACATTCGTTTTAAAGTAAACTACAAACTATAAAGTAAATTAAAATATTAATCACAGGTTGCATGTGTTATTTATTTTCATGCTTGAAGCATTATTCTATTTTTGTCCTTTGATTGGCTATCGGATAGAGTTTTCTAAAGAAATATTCGATAATCATATCCAAGCAGAATGCAAGTTATGTCCTAACATTAAAATTACGTCAAAAGGAGTTTAAATTGATTACTAAGGCCTCATCTGCAATAGTCGCATAGTTTGTGTCGTAAGTTGCAAACTTGTTGAGACATCAATATCAATATTATAGTTGACGTTTCAGATTGACTATCAGAACAAACTTGCGATCTGCGACATAGCTTGTACGATTATTGTAGATGAGGCCTAAAAGTTACTTTTCAATTATTTATGATTTTTTTTAATGTTATTTTGGCGTTATTGACTTGTTATTTTACTTGGACATCAAAATCATTGTTATGTGACAAAAACGCAACAATTAAATATAAACATATAATGCCTTTAGTACAGAAATATACGAAACGAGCGTAGTCGTCAGAGACCGAAAGTATAAAAAAGATTTTATATAGTAGCGTACGATTACTATTTTGTTGCTATTATGTGCCTCTTACTTTTTGATTTTTCTCTGATGATGCTTCTTTAGACATACTTCTGACAATAGACTATTCCTGTTATGGAGGATCACTGTTACTTTGATGTAGAGAAGTGTAATCATGAAGGATATTATCCTTATTCCTTATTCATCAGAACATTTGTAAGAGAGAGGGGACAAAAGATATTTTTAATTATACCTCTAAAAATTATACCTTCACACATCAATAAAATATCCTATTTTTCATAATAATAATTCCTATCACAAGGTAGAAATAAAATTGATTATAAAATTATCAATTTTGATTGCACACATTAAAATAGAATTTTAAAATATGCATCACAAGAAATGTACACGGTAAAATATTAAAAAATTTTTAAATCTTTTTTTATATTTTTATACACAAAATTAATTTTATTCATTAAAAGTCTATAAATATAATAATTTAAACATTTACACGTATATTTTAATATACATATATGTATATTTTTTAGTATAACGAAATTAATTAAAGCCATCTTTTAGGACCCACTGTTTCTTCCTTGAATATTTGAATTAATATTTATATGTATTAAATAATCTTCGTATCGTTCTTCATTCGTACTATATAAAAAGTGCACCATGCAAAGTAATTTTTCTTAACGCAATGTTACCATTTTATTTACCTAAATACGTACAATAATAGTCATTTGCTTTTACTGTTACTATGACTCTTCATTATGTTAAAATGATTTCGGACTGTAAATGCAAAGAATATCAACGTATAATCTGAAGTATTTTAGTGAGTGCAGCATTATTTTCGACATTCCATTATCGTTTACTGTGTTAGAATCAACATAATATAATACTAGGACCGTGTGTAATCTTTTTCATGGACGTTAGCCGGAGTACACAGAAGGCAGATTGTACATCGTGGCATTACATCAGAATAAGCTAACAGCGCTCTGACCTAAATGAGAGACGAAAACATTAATCTACTTCGTGATAAACCGTGTTTTCGCGACTGCTGGCGCACAACCGGTCGCGGAACCCTTTTAAAAGCGAAACGTGAATTGAAAGGCGACGAAGCGTATTATTATAATGGAATACCTGAACATTAGATATACCGTCTGCGACAAGAGCACTTTACTACTAAGGCAAAAAAGACGGTAAAGCAGAAAGGACTTAAAGAGCTATTTTATTTGAACGTTTCAACGTGAATTGCATACCGAATGCACCTTTAAACGAATCGTTATATGCGGTTTTTGAATAAATATTAAACGATATTTGCAAAACATTAAACGGTTCGGTACGACAAGATTTTAATGTATTTAAGTAATTAATTATCTCTATCGAAAATAGTGCGATAACAAGTCTGTGAATAACATTTATATTCGTTTAAATAATTTCGTCGATTTTGAAGTAGTAATAATTTTAGCCATATACGTCACAAAATAGATTAAATCGATTACTAAAAAGAATTGAAATGAAATTGCGCATTCATTCTGTGTGTGTGTTTTACACGGTAGATAGTATAACATATGAAATAATGAGGAAATTTATGCATGTTTTGCATAATTAGTGTAATGTTCGATGATCGATTTTCTCAACTTATGTTTCCTCTATCAATTGTTATTACAAGAATTGTTAAAACTTTTTTATGTGTTAATAATGATCCTATATATATGGAAAGAACAGTTTTGCTGACGAAAAATTCAACTAGACCTACAGATTTAAAAATAATTTTGTTAGAACCATAAACGTAATAAATATAAACTGTGTATTTCTTCACATCAATTTTTGTGCTTTGCGAACAAAAGAACATATTAGAATTTCTCTTCAACTTGATACTTTTATAAAGAGAAAGCGATATGTTTCAAGTTGCTTACTTTCTTAAACAAATATTGACAATTTCATAGGAATGAGCAATCTATTCTTACTATGTATATCTACGGTTAGATCACATTGAAAGAACAATTTTGCTGAAAAATCTAAAAATTTGGTTACATACAGATC
Source organism: Cyphomyrmex costatus (assembly GCF_001594065.2). Classification (NCBI taxonomy): domain Eukaryota; kingdom Metazoa; phylum Arthropoda; class Insecta; order Hymenoptera; family Formicidae; genus Cyphomyrmex; species Cyphomyrmex costatus. The sequence continues at coordinate 515,057 of NW_017276692.1, read as the reverse complement.
TGTTGCAAAATATTTTGATATCCTGATAACCAATTTTATTATCTTACTTAATTGTTGTAATGTTTAGTAAAATTATTTTTCAGATCTGTATCTAGCTAAATTTTTAGATTCTTTAATAAAATTGTTCTTTTAAAGTATGAAATAATTATGTAAGACTCAAGCTGATTAAAGCTGGTTAAAATATTAAAATTTTTTAAGCATTGCTCATTATGCTTGAATGTCTTACATAATTATTTTCAAATATTTATTAACAATCTAACAAAATTGTTTTTAGATAAATATCCAGTTAAATTTTGGAGATTTCAGCAAAACTGTTCCCTTCGTGTAGCACAAGTTCGTTTATTTCCGACATACAAACCGCGCATTAAAAATATTATATTATTTTCTAGAATTGTTTTTTCCATTCTTTACTCTCGTATATATATATATATATATATATCTCACAGATTTCACCATTACATTGTCAATTAAAAAATAGTTTATTTTCTCTTCTAGAGAAAATCTTACTTCACTCTTACGCCATCGAATTTTTACTCTAAAAATGTTTATAGATTTTGCACATTGTTTTTGTACGTTTATAAGGAGTTCTTACAAATTAATTAATCACAGAGATTTTTTTTAACAGACTTTTATGCCACACTGTAGCTGTATGATGTAAATTATGCTATCTAAGAGCGTTTGAGATTCTTGCAGCGTGTAACTATCTTTACTTTCTGCGTACGTACATCGCACGCCAAAAACTCGCGGGTTACATCATCGACGATTTATTCGCGAAAAATAACGCGGCGCCGAAATAAACACTAAAATAAACCGAGTTTTCCTCTTTCCGCCTCGCGCGTTATCGCGTTTGGCAGAGTTTGGACTCTTTTCAAATATACTCCCAGGCACTCCGGTCACGTGTGCTATAAAAAGATTTTTTCCTCATTTTTTTTTTATGTTATATACGCAACGTATGCACTGCTAGCACTAAAATCTCTAACGTTCATATATGGTCGAACGTGCCACGTATCTACTTTGCCTTATGTACGATATACTCGATACTGCAAGAACGCTGCAGTTTCTGACGATGCAGATTAAGAATCAATATCTCTCTACATTTCTTCGCGTTAAAATTAAAAGTTGCATTGAAAGTGTCGGTAAAATGCTTATTTTTCAATCGAAATATTCTGAAATAGTTTGAATAACCATTTCACTTACAAAAGCGAAAACACCACGGAGAGATATTTGCAAACTGCCTGCGAGAATATTGGAAAATCGAAGTTGGAAAGCATCGAATATTGCGTACAAATATATTTTTATCAATTTTTAACCATTCTTCGCGTAACAGCTTAATCACTTTTTTCTCGCAACTCTTTTATTTGGAATATCTCTGTGTAGCATACACGTATAAATTGAAACTCCGTTCAGATAAAACTCTTTCGGAATTCGAGGAATAAGATGCCGCTTTCAATTTACATCGCTTGTATTGCAAGAGAAATACTACATCTTCAATAGCTTATTACTCGAAAGCCATCAATGCCTCGCTATTAAAATTGACGGCATTCTTCTATATTTGGCCTTTGGCATCGATCACTACACGGAAAGCGTTCAATGCCCGCAATGACATTCCGTATAACCGACGTAAAATAAGGAAGAAGAGGCGAACGGAGGCGAAGAAGCAAATCCATCGTGGGTACTTTAATTCGAAATTGATTTCTCCTACCATGCCATCCTCTCTTTTCTAGTACAACCCTTCCTTCAGCCTCTCAGTCCTTTCTGCCGTGTCTCGTCATCTCTAATCTTTCCGATCGATTTAAACTCAATCGTTCTTTCGCCCTTCCTCTTTCACTAGTAAGTTTCCGTCCTTTTGGCGTTCTTCTTTCGAGGACACCTCTCTCCGTTGACCCGATTGCTCAGGTTTTTCCTTCCACCTTACTGTTTCGCAACTGCCTTTCGTGCGACTTCGATGCATCTCTCCAACCCTGACGTCCGTGCCATTTCACTCTTAAGTAATTCGCCCAACCAAAACGATCTTATTCTCGTCCATTTCCTTCAATTTCATTTCCGCTCGACAAGCAGCGACGGCGGCGTAGCGATATATGACGATATCGAGTCAACGATAGAGAAGGTAAATGCGAATAAATTCTCAAGGGATGTTGTTAGATAAAATGCGCAACTTTCTTTCTAAAAATATTACTTTTATCGTATACACTTATCATTTCAGTTTAAACTTTTAAATGATAGTAGAAATAAAAAACGTTCTAAAAGTATATAATTGTAAAACAAAATTACGTTTTTATAAATACAAAGTATACATTGATGCATCGAAAGACCGATTTTGCTGAAGTATCTAAAAATTTAGATACAAATCTAAAAATAAATTTTGTTGATCTATTAAAACAATTACATTTATAACATAAGCATAAATTTTGTAAAAAGTTTTCAAATTCTAACAATCCATACAGATATAATCCGAAAAGACTATTTCCACATTTATATCTAATTAAATTTTAAATATTTCAACAAAACTGTACTTTTTTCGTACATAAATATGTGCTCTATATTTATTAAAATAGATATTCAAAAATATATTACAATAAAAATTTTAAGGCTATTTTAAATTATTATTTGCAACACAGTTTTTCGATTCCTTCCACTTATGTCATTCGCATCACAAATTATATTCTATTTAAAATTTGGATAGGAGAAATGTGTGTGTTGTGTGAAAAAAAAATATATCCTGAATATATAAGAAAATCTCTATCAAGAACAAAATTGGAGCAATTGTAACGAAAATACCAAACGTGACAAATAGGATCCACTTTACTTTCAATTATACGAACGTTGCTGCTCATTAGTGTTGGAATGGACCTAATTGAACGTATAAATTAAACACTAAATTAATTGTTTTCAATTGCTCGATGTTGCATCCCATGTGTCATTATCCATAGCAAATATAGTTCGCAAATTAGAAATATAGGGGGTTAAAAGCCTTTACTAGAATTCAACGCAAATGGCTTACTGTTTAGTCTCATTACAAATAACGAATTTACTTAATCGCAGTGCCAATCTATTTGATCTCAAATTAATGTGTTGTTGAAATCTAACATTGAAACAAACATTTGAACAAACCAATAAATGGTACGTTGATAATGCGCGGAATAACGTATCATTATTCAATTTTTTAATAGCAAAATTGGCTTTAAAGCAGGAAAATTTATTCCACTTTCTCGAAGTACGTAATATTTTTAATGTTTAATTTTTCGTGGATAAAAGTCGACGTTTCCATCAACAAAATTATTACTGTAATTCTTACGAGCAAATACGTAAACAACTTTTATTGTTATTCCCTATATTAATTGCGCTGATAACGTGATACAAATTAAAATTTTGCATACGCTCGAAAATTCGTACCAACATTGAATAATTTCGTTGATATTTACTGTGTATATTATTGCTCATTGTGACAATCACAATTATAAGTTTAATGGTGTGAAGCTTAAACTCATGCGGGAATTGATTATTTGATTAAACGTTTGTTGAAAGAGAAAACAGACTGAGTATAATAAATTGAGTATACAGATATCTGTACCACCTACTTTCATACGCCACACAATAGAGAAAGTTAAATGTTTGATTTAACTATTTTCTAAATTCTGTCGCGTACATATTTTTCATATTGAAAGATCATTAATTAACATCTAGTCAATCATCATTAGCGTAAAATTAACAAATAACATTAATAAAATTGCATACGTGCATTCTCTAAAAGTGAATCGGTATATTATCACTGACTTCAGTGCTACACTTATAACTATAATAATACACTGATTCACTTTTAGTGAGCATGTTGCTTAACATTATTCTTTATTCTAACTATTTATAATCCATATAGAAGTATATATATATATATATATATATATATAGCCTTAAAAAAGTTTAATTAATCTCTATAAACTTAATCAGCAAACAAACCTACCGCGGAAGGATGTGGCTCTTCTGATGGAAGCCGCGGCTTGCTGTCTGCTCTCATTAAAGAAATTTAACGCGGTGGCACGTAAAAGTCATAAATACATAGGCAAATATCGTCTGACATGCTTTGAGATGCGCGAAGTGCCGCAGAGCCGGCGCAACGGGATCGAGAAGCAATTTCCCAGCTCATCATCAGGACCTTCAGCGTGAGCAAATGCTCCGAGATAGCACAGCGACGCAAACATAAAGAAGACCAATTTCCATGCGGACAGTCGGAGTCTTTGGCGCGAGCCGAACGGTGTATAATTATCAATTAACAGCGTGAGCGCCTATAAAGTGCCGCGAGCGCACTCGCAGAATGTGAAATAATTGCTTGCAAACTCGCGACGCGATCGACGGCAACGAAACTAGCCGAATTTGACAGTGGAGTCGGGAAGATATGAAAGAAAGACGGAGATCTCTAGAGGGAGATTTCTGCTGCAAGAAGAAAAAGTTGCCCTTTCTTTGAAAGCCTTTTCTCTCGAAGGCAAGAAGAAAGTTCAATGTTCGCTGATTTTGTTACCAAAAAGAATATCCTAATTCGCTCGTTGATAAAAAATGGGAAGTTAAAAAATTATGTATAAAATGATTAGAGCAGCGATCATGTAACTTTTTCCCTAAGGCGAAAACGTGAAATGTGAAAATTTATATCACTGAAGGTAATGGAGAAATTTATCACTTTTCACGTTTCCGCTCTAGGGAAAAAGTAAAATAATCGCCAGCAGTGAAAAGCGAATAAGCAAACTACTTCTGCGGCGGCGATATCGATTCTTTATTTTTATCATAAATATAAAGATATTAATAATAAAATTGATATAGCATATTTTACAACTGTGACATTATTACAATTAAGATTACGAGTTGTGGAACGTTCTGTATATTAGTCTCCCGTCTTTCTCCATCGTATATTTCAAACGAATAACAACATGTAATGTAACAAAAAGAGTTAAGTAGAAGAGCGCTTGATATAAGAGGAATGAAAAAAAAGAGGGAACACGCAACAAGAGTTCTTGAACCTTTAGTTATACAATTTAGTCTAATTAATATTACAATAGTACATTCGCGAATGTATGGAAATTCATCATTTTCTCATATTAAATTGTTAATGTACATATAACAGTTTTAATTAAAAAAGTTAATAATTTATCGTTAATAGTTTTTAATAAATTTTTTCTCTGGATGAAAAATAAATGATGTATATTTTTGTATATTTATGATGTTTTGTATGTTTAAATGTATATTTTTTATATTTGTATATATTTTTACTATTCAGTAATATTTTTACTGTTAAATTAACAGTGTTAATACATACAATTACGATAAATCAGAAAGATTTACAGGTAAAATTAATTATTAACTACTTAATTGATTGATAACTTCCTGTTGCAAATCTAAGATAAGAAATATCGGTTCTTATTTTATTATTTTCTTCAACGACTATAGATATGATATTTGTGCATGTGCAAAAAAATCTTTCGTTTTTAATATTTCCAAGTTAAATAGCTGATAAAAGATTTTTCGACCCTCGCGGCATCATGGTCCATTCATAGTGAAGCTTTCGCTTACGTGGCAGAATTTTCGAGAGGATCGAGCAAAAGAGTATTCGCAAGATCGCCGGAATGAAAAATTCTGATACGTTGCTTGCAATTTTCAGCATGCCAGTATGCATAATAATGCATAAAATTGAGATTATGCCATATATAGTATAAACAATTTATACAAAATAGATTGGACCGATTATGTGTAAGAAACAAATTTTTTTTTATAAGATATAAATTTTTGAGAATTCTTTCTGTTTTTAAAATTATAATTTAAATTAATTCTAGGAGCTATATGTTAAAAATTAACACGCGATTTCTCAATTCATGGAATTAATGTTTATGTTATGAAATTAAAAATAAAACCTAAAATTAAATTAAGTTGTGTGTGTGTGTATAAAAAAAAACAATAAATGATTATAATAATATACTTTCTAAATATTTTTTAAATTAAAATATATCTCGCTGTATTTTCTTTTCTTTCTCTATAAAAATAATGTTTTTTTCATTATTATATCACGTATGCTTCAAACTATTTAATATTGATATATTAATTGTATTAAATTTTATAGCATATACAATACATATATTTATAAACATTATAAAAATAATTAATACTTTACGTTTTTTTTATCTTGGTCTCTAAAGGATTCTCCTATCGGGATTTTTACTAGAAACGTATTTATGGATCGATCTTATAACAGGCCGTTTAACACACTAATCTCTTTGTTATTAAAGCAACAAAGTTTATGAGTAAAGAGCTCTCGTTTCCTCGGACTTTAATTGCACAGTTATCGGATAAATAATCGCTATTTCCGTCAGAATACCGCGGTAAAATGAGTAATTGCGGTCAACCATGCAAAATTTGGCTTGGATAAAGAAATCCAAGGAAACCGTGCCTCGCTAGAACAATTAATCCCATGATCTTACTTTTTTAAAGATCGGTCTCGTCGATAAGACGAATAAAAAGAAACTCCAGCATCGAAAATTTATGGGACGATTTAAGTATGAATAGTTTTTTAAATAACAGCTTCGTCCCAAACACTCTACAATATTAAACAATGCCATGAATAAACTAAATTTAAAATTTATTCTTGTAATAACACTAAACATAAACTTTATTTTTATAATTTATGTTACGAAGAATGTGATTCTAAGTTTTTCAAAAAGTTTGTAATTGCAGAGAAGTCTGACGGATATGTCAGTAATAATCCTTAGCGTTATTTCTGTCTTATTAATATTAGGCGTTCCACCATCCTATCATGACATTCCTGGCATTGCGATCGCGTCTTAACATCATATGATGGAAAATCGATCATTGCGGAAATAAAGGCTGTCACCGCGACTATATATGAATAAGAAAGATCTTTTGACCCAACCTTTTCTAAAATATATGCAACAAAATCGAAATACTTATATTCATATACATCATGACTCGTTGCTTTTTCCAAAAAGTATTTTATATTTATATTCGTAAGACCAGAGAGATGAGAGATTCTGGGATCACAATATTATTCAAAAATTTTGAAAGGATTAAGAATGCAAGAAAAAAGCCAAATAACATTGTGAAAGCTTAGAATTATAATACAACTCCCATTTCTTTCAAACTAAAAAATAGAAAACCTAAACGCGACTAAAGAGAAATTAAAATTTCTGATAAATAGGCAAAAATAAAAAAAATTTGTAGCACATGTTACTTGTTATTGTTAAAAAAAGATTGAAAAATCATTATCACACATTGATGCATTATAACATCTACTTAATAAGTGAATTAATAGGAAATTAATGTGAAAAAAGGGGGGGGAGAGAGAGAGAGGATAGAGGGATTACTTGCGGTGAATGAGGTGAGAGTGTAGCATTAACTGCAGCTAATGCATTAAACTTGGTAGAAGAGCACTCGCGAAACTTTCGTTTATAAATACCGTGATTTTTTTTTTCCAAAACCACCGGACCATCGTATTACATTATCGTTAACGTCGAATGCAGTACAATTCTGTCGCCAATGCACAACGCTATATACCATCCCTGCGATGTATCTATGCGGCTGTTCGATCGGCGCTGCTTCCATTATTATAACTCCCATCTCCCAAGAGTCACGGGAAAAATAAAAAGACTGGCTGCGCAAAGAAAAAAGAATGCTTGCAAGCCCCCTCACAATAACTGTCGCCGCGTTTGCGATCGTGCTTGCTCAAACGAACTTTAAAGCGCGTGATGCATCAAAAGAGTCTCTTTCGATTTAATTCTTCCTTCGTTGGTGCTTCGCGGTAGCAAAGAATTTTTTGCTTCGTTATTTAAACAGTTACAGTCGATGGTTTGAAAGTATATTTTTAATCTCTTCGTTAAAAGGTCGGAGCAATCGTCATCATTATATATACATTACTTTTCTCACTCCCTCTGACGTTAATATATTTTTAATTGTTATACATTCTCGTCAAGAAATATTTTAGACATGATTCATTATATTTCACTGTATTTTGATGTTTTTATTAATAATTTAAAATGATTTTCACTATTTTGCAATAATCTGTTATCTATTTGCTGCACAAGCATAAAATGAGAAAGCCTTACCATCTGAGATAAGAGCTTCCTTTTCTCTCTCTTTTTCCCCTTCTACTGTTTCTGAACATTCTGTCTTATTTCTGATATCAATATCGTTGTCCTTATTTGACAATATATATTCAAAAATACAATATTCACACACAGTTCTCTAGTTAAGCCTTGTAAGTGCTGTTGCCTTGTTATTTGCTTATCTTGTTATTCATATTTTCTTTTTTCATAATTTTTAATATTCGTCATTAAATACAATTTATATGCAATCAAGTTATTGTCGTCATCTTTGTTATTATTATTATTATTGAAAGGAAAATGATCTTTTCCCATCTTAAACTGTCAATTATCAGATTCAGCCCTGCTGATAAAGGGCTTGGTGCATGTACAAGTATAGGTACATATATCCTCGAAGTATGTCATACATGCAGGGAGTTAGCTCGTCGCATCAGCATCGACGTTAAAGTTGCTAGTCATTATAAATGGGCTTACGTCGAAACATTAGGATACATTAGAAACGAATACATTAATCGAATTTCGCGGTCTCGGGATGGTTAACGAGGTCACGGTGATACGTGTTCCGCGGGATTATGCGATAATATAGAATTTACGAGTTTCTACCTCTTTACCGTAACAAGTTGCACGAAACAATCCATTTTACGCAGAAGCGCACGTGTACTTCATCATCACATTACATATTAATTAAATAAAATCGCTAATCCCTCCGTCAAGGTATGGAAACGATCTTCCATCGTTGCCTTATCGCCCGTTCATTTTAATCGGGCTTTGACCTTGATAGCGCAGCTACATCGGCTTAATCGAATTTCCTCGACGCAAACGGGCTGGCATAATAGCGGCATGGCGTTATTTACCGAGAGTACCCGATAACATAACCGAGTCATCCGCTACAACAGGCTACAAAACTGGAAGATGCTCTGATAATAATTTCATTCCGCTTGGCGCGCGTGTCGTGCGGCCGCACGTGCGCCAAGATAATGCATGATAATCGGGCATTAAGGAGCGAATTATACGGCGCTTAACGCCCGTTCCCCGCGCCTCGGGGGTTTCACAAACAACGGGGTTTTTACTCGCTCACGTTGTATACGCTCGCCAATTAAGGACACGGCCGCGATTAAAGCGAGCGGAGCAAGCCCCTTTAAGGCTTCGGCCTTTAAGACACGCTCCCTTGAAATGAAATTTGCATAGCTCGGCTCGAATGGGAACACCGAGCTTTCTTAGCTCGCTGCCTCTCTTTGCAATACTTCCCCTCGGAAGTAAGGAGGGAGGGTTACCGTGACGAAAACGAAGACTCGACCGTCCAAGTTTAGTCATTTGTTTCCGAGACGGTCGCTACAAAGAATTAATGAAGATTAGGAATAAGCGCGAGAGCAGTGAAAAATTACGAAAAGATTACGACTATTGTGGATTATTGTGTCGAAAGTTCTTAATTTATCTCACTGCTTTGCATTACTTTCAGCATACATTCCTACATTAATCGCAATCGAATGATTAAAATTGATAGTATTATGTAGGTCAAAGAGATACACACATTTTACAAAAATATTATTTCAGATGTTGATTGGAAAAATCTTGACTCGGTAATTTTATATAATTTGCTTAATTACACTATCCTAGAGATTTTAGCTTTATAAATCAAACGTATATATTTTAAAGAATTAACGAACTATGAATTAAAAAACAAAACGCGTGATATTCTATTAAAGAATAAAAACTTTCGTACTAGGATACGGGTGGCACAATATTGATGAAAATGCTGGCATCAGGATGCACATCCGATAACCATGTCGGGTAACCAGGCACGCATATGGTACATCGTGATAATCTTCGACTTAAGCCGCGGCTCAGCTCGATTGGCAATTGCGTCAGGTGCTGAAGCAAGAGGGGGTTACTCTCACCCTCTAAGCCCGTAATCCGAGCGGTCGGATCGGTCGACATTCGACGGTGGGTGAAATATTATTAAGGAACATGAGATATGGCTCCTTTAACAGAAAAGAGAGAATGTGAACAACCGCGGGATAAATTAGAAACGGCTCGAAGAAGAGAATTGAGCTTTTAATGCCGCTTAATCTGCATGATAGGGGAGATGCGAATACGATCGCTTGACGATCGTATTATTTGCAACAATTTCAAAGAGATACGTCAGTTACCTGTCGATGGAAGGAACGCTTAGATCGCGCGAGGTCGATCACTCCCGCCACTCGTCCGGGAGCTGCGGAGCTTAAAGCACGGTCGACAGCTTAATTGATGTTGACCGACAACAAACAACTCGATATTACTCCTGACGTCGCCGTATGCCATTGATCGATCTCGATGTCTTTGAGTTCACAGAGTTGACGTGAAGCTCCTTGTTTGCGTGGGGATGTGACTTACCAAACGGCGGTATAATCGATTAGCCTGTTCTCGTCACGTATCGTGTCAAATTTAACAGATACAACGATACAGGGGTACTCAGGCATTTCAATTTGATTCGTCAGCCTTCATATTAACAGCGAGACGGGAAACGGTAATAGATAAATGCGAGAACGTTTCGCTAAAATATAACATATTTTAGCGAAACGTCAGGGGTACTCAGGCATTTCAATTTGATTCGTCAGCCTTCATATTAACAGCGAGACGGGAAACGATAATAGATAAATGCGAGAACGTTTCGCTAAAATATGTTATACTTTCTCGCGTCCAGGTATTTTTTTGTAAAATGAAATAATGAGTCATTTCTAAGCAGACTCAGTTTGTAACTTGTTCTCATAATTCCTACACTAAGTTATTATCTAAATTTGAAGACTTAAATCATTAAACATTAACCAATCACAATAAGAATAGTCGATTATGATTGGCCAATTTTGTATAGCTTAAGACTTTAGAAAGGTAATGATTTATTGTAGAAAACCTATATAAAACTTGTAAGAATTCAATAAGTAAAATTTTATACGTGTGTATACCATATAAAATCATTAATCATTTGTAAATATCCACAATTTGTAAACTTACGGTAAGTCTTACAGCTAGCAAGAAGTTATCTGATAGAAATATTGCTTAAAGTTATAAACACTTAAAAGACATGCAAGTATTTTTACAAGTCTTGCAAGAATATATTCCGTTCTTTAATTCTTTGATTTCTGGTTTTTATTCTGAAACTACTTGTTCTTTTTATCGGCCATTAATTTCGATCACTGCACGAATCAACTTCTTTATCGAGGAACATCCGTGCAAGCCGACTTTCGTTCGTGTTTTTCAAAAGAACGGCAACGCTGCCCAGAGTTAAAATACACATACCTAAGTTCCAATGATCCCAGATTGAATGGATTCACAAAAAAAAACTTTCATTCGCAAACGATTTCTAGGCGCGTTCGGTCATAGCACTCGTAAAACCGCGCGGCAATGACACGGACGCAGCCCGATGCTTTCTCCCTGTTATCCCCTTTATCTCCGTCCTGCTGCTCGTTGCGCTACGAACTCTCGATACTGGAAACAGTTGTAAAACCTGCCGTTTGCCACGCGGGAACGCAAAACATTCTACCGGATCCACTTTAAAATACTCCATGAACGCGTCGTGAAAATCCTCCCGTCCATCCTTTCGAACAATCGGCGGAACGACCCGTTACGAAAGCACGCGAGCGTGAAAACGTCATGCTAGAAAATCGAGAATCTTTTTTTTTTCCGCGCCGCCGCAGCCGGCACTTGTGCGCGTTATCAGCTAATCGCGTTGACAGGATGGACCGTAAAAAAGTTTGTCGCGAATTACCTATCTGACGATGACACGCTGCGTGTGCCATCTCGTATTGACGCATCGATTCTAGGAAAGGCAGGCAACGTCGTTTAAGTGTTTAACGATATAAAAACGCCGTCAGTTCAGTTTTTTTCTCGAAAAAAAGTTTCTCGATGCGCATCAAAGCTTAAAACAAAAAAAATGGTGAAACGATATCGAGGCAAAAAAGTGGCAAATTTCGATCGAAATCTTTCCTGATAAATCAAGTTTTGATTTGATGGGAAAAAAATAATTGGAAACATAATTAATTGATTATTTATAATCCTTAAGACACCTGAATACGTTCTCTCTCGCTGCGAATATGAAGTTTTTAAACATTTGCATTCTTCACAAGTAAGGATGGTATTTTTAATATTTTCTTTGTTCTTATTCTTTCTTGATGCACGCTTCTCCCGATTTAAAAAGAAATATTATGCCGTGGAAAGTTTAAGCGTACTTACAGGTCGCTGAGGAACTTTTAGACGCTTGAACTTTCAAATACGCCTCTCGAATTACTTCGCAGGATATAGGAGAACTATGTATATACGGATTCAATCTATTTCTGCGGACTACTCGAAAAGCAACCGGAAACTAAAAAAATTTCGTGCGTGTCCGCGATCTGGATCCGATTCCTTAAATATCGAGTTATTTAATACTTTAAGAGATACTTTTATTCCCGCTGCTGTCAGATTCCTCGAGTTTATGCGAAATATTTAACTTGAACACATATCCTGTCAAACATGTGCATGTATATCCTATCAATATTTAGTATAGATATGCATATATGTTTTATACCAAAACCTGATATAATAAGAAATGCTGGTTTAGAGCTTTCAATTTTTAACGAGTAAATACGAAACTAAGAATACAAAAGCGAGGAACAAATGTAATAAAAAAAGACTATAAAAATTATAATTTTATACATTTAGAAAAAACTGTTACCCAATTAATTGCTTCTATAAAGTTCCTATAAAAAAGGAAGTTCTCTAATTACTTGAAATAGCTGAATTTTATAATTATATTTGAAATAAAAATATATGTGAAAAGAAATATAATATCTGCAGAGAATTTCTCATCATATTCTTGGCATAGCTATAGGCATATAGTAATTTTAAGTTAGTATACAACTTGCAGCTTGTATCCAATTTCGGAGTTATGCGCTTTATAGGCGCTCGTGAAAATAAAATATCGCGCTAGTTTACAACAGTCGATCCGTTATGCCAGACTTTCTTTTTATTTCATGCTCGGCAAATCGAATAAATTGTTGAATGAAAAATTGGTAAACTGTATCCGACATTGCGTTTAATCTCAACTTGTTCTACATGTATCCCATAGTAATCCGTAGAACAAATTTTTTAGACAATTGAGAACATGTGCAGCGTTTTAACAATGCGGTGAAACAATGTTATATTTTTTCTCGCTGTAATATAAATATATCACATGTATGCAACCCCCGCGTTTTTTTATCTTTCACACCTTTCCGTATACATTCAAAATAATGGAAAATTATATACCTTTGTGAAATAAGCCTATAAAAAAAAAAGATGTATAATATTGGTAAAAGAAATATTGTCGAGCTCTAACGATTGTAGTTTAACAATCCGTTTTCCTCACGGACTACAACGCTTTGATTCTATCAAAGTATAATCCTTTGTAAAGAGAATAAGTCGTCTTATATGAAAGAGGAATATTCAAATAAATTGATCCATCCCATTTATCCGAACCAAATAGGATTTGACACTAGACTGATGAAAGTTACAATTCTCTTTCCGTGTTATGCCGGTATTAACGATTGTATTCGCGTTTGTATCTCTTGATCAATCAAAATTGCTGGTCAGCCGTTTCTTTCTGATAAGTTAAGAAACACAAACGCAGACGCAATCTCCAGTTGCTAATGTGATACTGGCATAAGGTTGTAATCACGCTATAGCTATTACATGATTGTGATTAGCGATTAGCGTTTGCTTTTCAAGTAATCAAAGCGAAGCAATCACCAACTGTTCTGTTTTAATTGGTTGAAAAATAATCGTCAATTACAATCGCTAATGTGATTACAGCTTAATGAACATAATATCTGTATCACACCAGCAATCAGGAAGGAATTACTGGCCGATAGTAACTTTTTAATTAGTAATATGACTCGTGTTATGCCCGTGTCATACTTATACGCCTTGGAGATTGAGGATTGCGAATTGAGGATTAGAATTCAGCCAATCAGAACGAAATGGATTAAAATTAAAATTATCTAGTTGGTCGAATTCTAATCTTCAATTCGCAATCCTCAATCTCCAATTCGTAGTGTTACACAGGTAAAACCAATGTTATACAATCGTCTACAACTCCGGCGAGGTCGAAGTCCTAAATCAAGGTACATTTGAAACATTTGCCTTTCGAGGCGTTACGCCTGTTGTACCATCGTTACATCCTTCACAAACGGACCACTACCGCCGCGCCGTGTCGTATCTCTGCAGGACATACTGGCTTTTGCCGTTTTGCATGCTTTTCTTTATGCGCTTAAACACATGTATATGTACACATATAGTATAACGTACGTACGGCGGTTGTGTGCAACAAAAGCGAGACGGGGCCAATGTTATCGGAATGGCGTGAAAGAAACGCAAAGCTGAAACTAACGAGCTTAACTTTGCTCCGCAACCGCAGCAAAGCCGGCAGGATCAGACGGAAAGTCTGTTTTCCCGTCTCCTGTCACAAGCACGGCGCGGCGCAGATACGCGCCGCCGCGCCGTCGAATCTCGTTTCGCCAACTTGGCTGCACGTTGACCCGATGCATTAGACGTCCTTTCGGATTTGACAGGAACGGCAATTAAATCAGCGCCGATTAATGAACGACGCGACGATCGAGTATTTCGAGTGAGCATCAAATGAATTATTGGATCAAGTATATCTATATACGTGATGATATCGTTGTATCATACATTTTTACATTTTTTTACATTTTTACAATTTAAAGAATAGTTTAAAAAATAACTTGTACATTTTATATATATAAACAGTTAATTAATACTATTAAAGTTCTTTTATATAGAGTTTTTGATACTCGATGATTTGAAATATCAATCAATACACACACGTTAATTATTTATTATTTTTTTTAACAATTCAACATTTAACAAAGCAGCTCAATTCACTGATCATTAATCGATATTATTGATTATTTATTAAATTTTTTCAATCTTTTCTTTTCGTCTTATTATTTTCTTTAAAAAGAGGATAAAGTAGATCGAAGTTAGGTATAAATATTTTTAAAATTGAAGTGACAAAAAAATGTGATCAACTTTATCTAATTAGATTTGAAAAAGCACACACACACACAGGAAAGATATCGAAATGGAACAAAAATGGCACGCGCTAGATTATCTAAAATTTATTATTAGTAACAAAAAAATTATAAGTTGATCATTTTCATAATCGTTTTTCATGTTACTTTATCAATAATAATAAAAATACAAAGTAAAGATAAATAATTTTAGGGGATAAATAATATTTCGTCTATATTGGAAACATTCATATATTAATCTTTTTCTGACAAATTTAACAAAATGAGATTTTAATAATTTTGACATTAAATATGACAGAATCGCGTAGTTTTATTAAATATGGACACATTTTAATTGCAATACGATCAATATTCGTTTTCGAATACACATTTTATTTTTCCGGAATTTATAATTATAACGTAGAAGTATGTTAATCTTGCCGCGTTTGCGTATGGATTATTTTATAGTTTGTTATCAGGATCCATACGTATGTAAACGGTATCAAGAATTTTTATAAAAGTTTAACTGAGTCGTTTTCAAATGTTTTCATTGTGATGATAGTAATAGTAATAATAATAATAATAATAATCAAATAATATAAAAATTTACATCTTTACGTATTATAAGAGATAACATCAATATTGAGAGACTGCAATAAAGTACTTTAACTTTTATATTCTTTTTCCGTAACACAAAGAGACCTGCAACTTGCTACAAAACATTTTCTCCCTAAATGGATATTATGACACTGTTGTCGGATGAAAATCTTATCTTGACAAGCTGCTCGCAAATTACCATCATATATCGCTATCCGATTGAAAGCTAAGGGTTGGGTTAATTTCGTTTCTCGCGGGCGCGTCCCCGCCCAGAATTCAGGCACATAACACAAAAACGTGATAAATGATTTATTTACCACTCGGTAATTATTCTCGCGGAATAATTCACTCGGACCGTCGTTTCTCTCTCGTTCGCGGCCCATTATTTGTGCTTCGGCTTATACAAGCCGCACGCGGTTTCTCATTCTGGTCCCGGCAACGCGAAACCGTTACCGGAACGCGTTCGGTATACCGGTGGTTAAATTTCCACATGAAAATGCATACAGGTGTACATAAGACGTATGTAAACGAGACTTGCAACAATTTACCGTTGCAATTGTGCGTCAGCGCCATTTGTATCTGTCGCGTAATAACGTGCACGTAACACTCCTCTCCTCGCATCGCGTCGTTCATTCAAGAAAATTGTTTGTGATGTAAACCAAAAAAAAGAGAAAGAAAAAGGAATGGAGAGAAATGTCCACTCAGAAAGAAGAAAACTCGGCATGTCTCAGGCATCGCGCATTTTCTCTCCAACTACGAATAATAGAGAATAAGTTAATGGGATGCTGCTTATTTCGAAACAGCGACGACTCTCGTGCTTAAAATTTAAGAAAATCAAACAGAAAAGGAACGAAGTTCTAAATATAACGGTTTAAGTCGAAGAAATTTTAGGAATTTTATAGTTTAATGTGCAATAGAAACTTTTGTATTCAAAAATTTACCCTCTAAATTCTTTGAAGTGAAATCTCGCTCTTAAGATTGAAATTTCTGCTATTTTTAAAAAAGAGACATAGAATTTTCACTTTTTGGAGTAAGATTCTACTGCAAAGAATTTAAAGTGTAACTCATAATTACTTTTTTTTTATATAATATAAAACAAATATCCATTATTTTTACATTTATCAAATTTAATATTTGACAATTAATTACTTAATAGTTACTAATATTATATATTCATATCTGATTTTAATTGATAAAAAATCGTAAAATTTACATATTATCTACCGTGATTATGCTTATTGAATAGAATGTACTCGTTCCTCTTTTCAAAGAATTTTAGAAATATATTTTTTAGTTTCATCATATATATGATGTAATTGCTTTCTTTTGTACACATACGCTGTTCAATTAAACGTCAGATTCAAGAAAAGATATTACTTTGTGCTTGATTTTATTGAAAAAAAACAAGATAATCAATCGATCTTATTGAATTGTTACTTTCATAAATTTTTAGCTTGCAACATAAATAAGAATTATTGATAAAATATAGATATTATTAGTACATGTGCAAATAGAAAGAGTATGTGTCACTATCGACCGCACTCGAAAGCATGTCTCTTGGTATGCACGCCTAAAATATTTACGAACACCCGCAAGTATGCATGAAAGAATATGAATATCCCTGGTTGTCTGATTCTTTGTATCCATTGAATTTAAAATAATGGTCATATTTTTAATGCGTCACCGAGAAGTATAGCGTGTCACGATGATCTACTATTCAAGGATCTTCGTATTATATTATAATACCACGGACGAATAGAAATCCCACCGCGGGATTGAGATAAATAACGGCTATTTGTCGAAGTATTCTGCTCATAGAACTTAATTGATTCTTTAGCTAAGAAAGATGTCACCGTAAACGGATTATATTGCAAAATTTGTCTTTGTCTCAAGCTTCTCTCTTTCTAAATTTTAATAAAATCATTATTCTTTAAAAAATGAAGGTATATAAAATAATTTATTTATAATGCAAATGTAACGTCATTCTTTACGTCGCATATAATAAATGGAATTGAATGCGAACGTAACTAAGTATGCGAAATGATTGAGAATTCGATTTTATATAGGAAGATAAATATAAAGCAATGGGAAAGTCATCAATTTTCATATCACATAGAGATCAATATGTATTTGCACTCAAAATCACACACGGTAATTAAATTTGCTTTGCCATTTTATCTTACCAACAATTCAACATTTAGTAGAGACAAATAAAAGTCGTGCATTTACAGTGAAATACCAGATCGAGCATCCGGCAACAGATTCGCGAAACAAGCGAATGTAGCCGAATACTGATATTCTCGTAACTATGAAATATGGAAAACAAACGTGCGCCTGGCTGGAGGTGGACAATAGGTACAGCTCGTTTCAGTTGCCACGAATATTTCGTTACACTTCGGTACGCGATGAATCAATATACTGACTTTATTTAATCATTTCGTCACTTCATCTATCTATTTCTTTATTTTTTCACATTTATAAAATTTAATTATTCTTTAATTTCACACAAACAATTTATTTATTTAAAAACAACAATTTTTGTTGTTATGTAGACAATTTCAAAGCTTAATAACGTCATAAAATTTTATTTATATATTTTAATTTTCGCAGAAAATTACAATTATTAGTATTCGATAAATTGAAGACACACATTGGTTTCCATGCAAGTTTTTATACAAATACTTGTATACTAATAGACTCTGCCTAAACTTTTTAACACTCAATACAAAATTACAGAGACTATACTGTTTCAAACTCGTTAAAAGTTGAAATCATTGTTTCTATACTGAATCTGGTACACCTTCCATCTTCTTCCTCTAAAGTATGTATCTGATTATAAGAGCAAACCAAACCTCAACATTTTCGTCAATAGAATAGAATGTTTCTTTCTCTTTTTTCTCGAAACGACAATATTGTCAATGCAGCCATTGCGTCGCAGTATTCACATACCGCATTCCGAATAGCAGAGTCATGCTCGTTCATCCATCGCTCGATCACTTGATCCAATTGCTAGTCTCTTTCGTGAATGCCCTCTAATTGAGAACTGCAAGTTGTGGGATCCTCCAAGATCCAAATGCACGCGACCGGAAGTCGAATAGTCACGGTCGTTTCCGTCGTTAGTGGACTCGTGCGCCCACCACCTAATTGCGAGGTGCGATTCAATGGCGGTGGGAAAATCGAGAGGCCGAACTTGTTTGCGGTCGTCAGAAACGAGTGACGAATTAACAGCGGTCGCAAACGACATGCCGATGGCCGACTGCTGCGGTTAGCGCGACTGGGGCATTTGGAACGGCGCGTAGAGCCGACGTTCGCCCCGTGGGTTTTCATTGAAATTCATCGGGGAGAACGGAACAACTGTGTAACTACAACGCGCGGGTATATTTTGTACAAAGCGCACGAATACGCGCGCGCGAAAACGGGATACAGCACGAGAACAGCGCGACGGATAGTTGAATATTGGCCGACATGACGAATGTAACCCTGCCTTTCCCGTGTCCGTGTAACTTTGTTACGTATTGAAAAGCTTTTAACTCTTAAGCACTCGCGCAAGGTCAATTTAGCTAGAGTGAATTTGCTCACGTTTAAATTTTTTATTAGAAAAATGAACGAGAGGAAAAGACAAAACCGTCTTGTTTAAAATTTGCTATTGTTAAACTCCGTCTGGAAGTAGAACATTAATTTCATTTTGCTAAATAAATTTTACGTGAAGAGAACAGTTTATTGGAATCTAAAAATTTGAATAGGTACAGATCCGAAAATAACCTTGTTGGAGCATAAACATTATTATAATACGATGGTATAATATTGTTCAAAATTTTGATATTCTAGCAAACAATTTGAGAAATCTACATAATTATTCTGATCAATGGTCCAATAAGAAATATATTTTCAGATTTGTGCCTAAATAAATTTTTAGATACTTCAACAAAACCATTTTTTCTATACCAATTTGTGCTTCTTTTCTTTCTTTCGTGTATAGAACGTTTGAGAATTATTTAGAGCGTGCGCTAAAAGAATTTCGAGAAATTAAAAAATTTGATTTAAATAAAAACAATAGAAAATATATCATTTGCATTTTATTGTGTTATAATATATAAATTTAATTTCGCGCTATAATTTACTCAAGATTCTATAACTTATTTACAAACGAATGTTTCGTGGAATTCTCAATTCTTAAAAAATCAATAATTGATTAAAGACGCTAATGCGAGTCAGGCGCGATACTTGGTTTACAGTATAAATATTTAAACTTGTTCATTTATTTTTCGTGAATGGTCATTACATTACTAACTTTGTTTAAGTACTTCTCTCTCTCTCTCTCTCTCTCTCTCTCTCTCTCTCTCTATGTTTAAAATTTCCGACTACGTTTTACATAAAAATAAACTAATAGAGTGACTTTCTTTTTATTTACAAATTCTATAAGAATTATTTTTATGTATAATATATCTGTATATCATAAATATATATTGTTTATATCATGATTGTATGTTCTTAATATTTTGGAACTCTTGTTCTTTGTGAATGACAACAACGATATTCTAAGATTACGAATCGCGACAAAAAGTAATGTAAAGAACGTGAGGTTTAATATCATCACTCAGTGTTAACTGTAGATGGTTTGAAACAAAGATTCATGAAAATTAAATGGACAAGTTTAAATTTATATTTATATTGTGGCTGATATAAATACCGCGCTTGACTCGCATTAAATCATTTATTCAACTACTAATTTATAAATTTTAATTAAAAAGACTTGTCTTTGTTTGCAAAAATTTTTTATTACGCAAGTACGTAACAGTTAAGGCTTTCAAAAAAGAGAGAATCTTAAAGAAGTACAAAAACGTTAAAAGTTTTGGAAAAGAGAATTTTAAATAAGTATGGAAACGTCGAACAAGAATTTTATATCTAAAGATTTTGTGACGAAACTAATCTATAATAGTTGAGAATGATGTTTGAGAATGAAATTAGATATTATTGGAATTTTTCAAGTACCGCGTCAGCGAAAGGCAATGATTGAAGCAGTGATTGGAAGATAAACGTTACGGGCTTTCTTTAAAGACTTCTGAAAAGATTTTTCTAAGGATATAATGCATGAAGAATACAACGCATTTCATAGTTAAATAAGAGTGGTACAATTGATTTTACGTAATTCTTTGTAAAACCTTGCGATAAAAAATGTCGAGCGCAAATTCAACCCCGTGAAATACCTTAGTTGGAAGCTATTGCTGCGAATATCTCCGTTCTTTCCGATTACCAACGCAAGATAAAGTATCTCGTACTTTTACTTCTCGCTTTTTTATTACGGAATTGTAGACTCGAAGAAACGACGGAGGGAAATTAATGGTAAAGAAATTTAAAAAATCAGGAGTAATGTAAATACTGTCTTTTCCATATATACATCATAATTCCATTTCTTTCTTATAATAATGTTAAAAATATAACTTCATTAACTTATTTTAATAATTTATCAATATTATTTATTATATTATAATAAACTTGTTATGATATGTTTGCAAAATATCAGAGATAATATATACTTAAAGTTTTAACGCTCTGTGCGACAAGTGAAAAAAAAATTAAAACGTTCGTTTTTTAATCATTCCTCTGTGTTTGCTAAATTTTTAAAAGTTACGAAGTTTACATGAAATATTAAACATTTTGTATGATGCATATACATAAGCTTTATGTGTGTATTACTATATAATTAAAGATTTCAATTTTACATTGTTCATTTCAATTTTATAACTTTTCTCTCTTTTTTATTATAATTTCTATCTATTTTAATAAAATCATTTATTATTACTCATTTTATATAGTAAATTAGATTATAAATGATGTAAAAATACTTCGTAGTTATACGTTAAAATTTGATTTTATTCAACAGCGAAATATATACGTTTCATAAGAGTACATTTAACAATTAATCTTTTACTCCAACATATTATTCCGGAATGCACGAAGATTTATAGTTAATAAAGTGATACAATTGCTTTTTCGTAATTCTTTATAAAACCTTGCGATAAAAAATATCGAATGCGAATTGTTGTATAATCTGGGATTTCCCAATCAATCACGGAACATTTCAAGTCATATATATGTAAAGTCAGTTATGTATGTAAAAATATACAGATTCAATATATCAATGAAATTACGCGTAATGAAGTTTTCTGTCAATTTAATTATGGATTCATACTCCCAGGAACTTGAAAAGTTTAGAGATAACGTATAACAAATTCACACACACACACACACACATACGGTAATTATTGTACTCGGACAATAAAATTATATGTGCATTTATCATTGTGTAGCCTGTTAATTATGTAGAGATGCATATGCTAATATTCGTTATTTATTTGTTTATTAATTCAATTTAGACTTACCGTAGTGTATGTATACGCACCTATATTGCGGTTTTTATTTTATTCAGTTATTGATACACCACTGACTTAGTGCAATAATCGCGGGTAATAATATAATCAAATGTTTTATGCAAATTACACAGGCAGTCATTTAATTCCTTAATGTACTATGCATGTAAAGTGTAACATTTAATATGCCGGCTTTTTCCCCTACTGCCGTTAAGGCTGTACGTGTACGCGTTTATGCGGTACGAGATTAGATATATTATGGTAAACCATTAAAGAGAGCTAACCCCTTGAAAGTAGCACGCATCACAGTTATCCAACCTCGCGAGCATGTCAGGCTCGCTTTAACGCTAATTAATTCTAACGAAGAGCACTCGTGCATCGAGATCTTGACAACGTGGAAACCGCAGCGTAGGAACAAATGCGCATGTATGTACAAAGAGCGTTCCTGAAGATACTTTTTTCCGATAATAACCTACCGTATAATTAAAAAATAAAAGTTAAACGCTATATTCTTTAACGTTCTATTTATTATACCGGACCAGCGGGTTAATGAAATCCTCCATATACATAGAGTACAATAGACAAATTTATTGCTACCAGAGAAAAAGAGAGAGAGAGAGAGAGAGAGAGGGAAAGTTTTAACAATTATTCACCAAAGAATAAACCAAATTGCAAAGCTCTCTTTGTGCACCTTACAATTTACCGGTAACATCAAAAAAGGGCTTTACGTAAGAGTTTTGTAATAACGGATTAATTTGCGTAAATCTTCTACGGTGTTTTATCACGTGACAATGAGTATATAGCTACGTGTCGCTTTACCAATACTCCATTAACGCGTATCATGACATACGTCGGTGGGAAGGGAGAGCTTTATCCAGTTACCGTAATTTGTTCACTTCGCACTGCACGTAAACACGTCGGCGAAATTAATCGATCGACTATGCTCCGCCGAAGTGCCGAAAGAATTTCTAAAGAATTTCCACGGAAAAATCGGGTTTCCGGCTCTATCCACTCCCTTCCTCGCACGCCGTCGTTATCCCGCAAGCGGGTAATCCACGACTGGGAACCGATAGAGCCAGCCATTTTCCTATCAGACATTGGAAAAACGTGTCTATCGAATTGGAATATATAACGGCTGTCGGAGGTAGAGGAGATCCGGGCAGGATACGCCCGGTACGTGGTAGTTTCCACGTATCATCTTCCTCATACACACAGCCGCGCGTGGCATCCGACTCCCCCCCTCCCCCTTCCCCCGGATTTCACGACCCATCCCTCTCGCCAGCGAGCGCCATTCTTCTCACTTGTTCGTGCACGAGCCGCGCACCGGCTCTCGTGCGAGA
Organism: Cyphomyrmex costatus; assembly: GCF_001594065.2. Taxonomy (NCBI): domain Eukaryota; kingdom Metazoa; phylum Arthropoda; class Insecta; order Hymenoptera; family Formicidae; genus Cyphomyrmex; species Cyphomyrmex costatus. The sequence goes on along the minus strand of NW_017276692.1, from coordinate 491,631 downwards.
GAATATTTCTTCTTATCGACAAGTCGCAATAGCGGCGTCTGGGAAGATACTCGCTCGCTCGGCACGATGGGCTCTTTATGAGCGAGGCAGATTTACAGGCGTGGAAAAGCCCCGGCCCGCCGCGCGCGCCAGTAGAAAGAGCTCCTCCCGTCCTAGACAAGAACGCGTGCCTTTATCGGGTGCACGATACGAGAACAGCTTGTATTAAGGGAGTTATCGTCTCGAGCAGCGTTTTTATCTGGCGAACGGTGCAGCCGTGAAGAATGTTCAAAGGAGGACGCGATAAATTGATGCGCGCTGGAGTTAAACAGAGAAAATTGGAGGCGCCGCAACGTATACAATTCTCGAGATTTACAGTACATGTAAGGATAAAAATTTCAAAATAATTTATCGTCAGCATAAAAATGACATTTAATAGATAGCTAAACGTTTTATTTATTCTTGTGAATTTTCTCTATGGGAATTTTATTTTATTTTATTTTCAAAACACACAACTAATGTCTATTTCTATAATCAATACATATATGGATTTCATCTCAATCCTTTTTTTTTTTATTCTCAGCAGAACCAGGATAAGAAAAAAATTAAAATTAATCTACATTAATAGAAATAATGACATTTACTAGAAAACGAGCTCGTAACACACTTGAGTTTACATTTGTCTTTAAGTTTTCAAGGAATGTAAAAATATTTCCTTTAATTTTAAAGATTATATAGTATCCAAATTTTTTCTACTGACTATATAGCTTCCTTTTTTCTACAAACTGTGAATTCAGTTTGTAGAAAAAAGGGCCATATTAATTGCCCCACTGCACAGGGCGAATAATCGATACTTCATGATTTCCGGGTCACTTGGCGTCACTTGACGGGATAGATACGTTTGCAAGTGCAAAGAAATCCTCATACGATGTACCCTCGATGGTCGCCAACAAGAGCGAACGTTCCCTATACCGATTGATATAACGAGGTGTATTAATTAGACCGATCGATAGCTTGTGATTAACAGGTCAGTCATCGCTACTTCGCGTTCTATTTATTTGTGTTCGCTCCGGCTGCTCTCTCTCTCTCTCTCTCTCTCTCTCTCTCTCACTCATTTTATTTTTATTATGCCGATAAAGCAGCGCTCCAGGAGGCCTCGAATACAAAGACTTTGATATACTGTCGGTGAATGTATGCAAATGTAAGGGTGCAGCTGTGCGGTTGATGAATGCATCAGAATATGTTAATTAACATGGATAAGAAAGATAGCGCTGTGACTAGCCTGCGAGTAATGCCATGCCCATCAATTTCTTCGCGTCAATTGTAAGCGAGCTTACACTCTATTATTGTTTCTTTCCATGAGATATGTAATTTGTTCGTAAATATTGTTGCTTTAGATTTCGTTAAGAAAGAAAAAGAACTGTACGTTTTTTTATGTACAAGGTACAACAAAGGACAAGTATTAACTGATAATCTCTATCAAACTCAACACGTATTCTATCTTGTTAAAACAGAAACAAATAAGGTCCATCCATATTCACTGCGAGATAATTGATTTTACCTTCCTCAATAAAGCGTTTCAGAAGCAAGCAGAGTAAACAGGTGTATTGATTATGTATAAACTTATCTGCAAAAGATGGCTTGTTCTTTTGATGTGCACCCTCACTCTTTACTCAATGCTCTCGCTCGTTATTGTATGTGCCTATATGCCGGATAAGGAACGTGATCGATGCATAATTATATCTGGTCGCAATTATAAAAAATTGAGATATCATCTTTACAATAATAAAATACAATTACGAAAGAAATCTATTCTCGTACCTATAAATAATTAATTATTTATCTCGTTACTTTTTTAATATTTATATTAACTAAAATAAAATATCTAATTTCTAATTATTTTATCATAACTAAGCTTCGTAATTGTTTAAACAATTTGCAAACTCTGGTCGTAAAATTGTAACGTTCCTTATCAAACCATGAATTCTTTTCTATTTTTATTTTGAAACCAACTAAACAATTTATAAGGTTTCTTGTGAATTACAAATTTTATTGAGCCGCCACTATAGATATATTACGTTTTCACCGTCGTACGCACACGTCGGGCCGGGAGATTCTCAGGAGAATATTCTCTTCTTATCGTGACAGAGAAATAACATATTTTACAACAATGAGATACGGTGAGCCTTTCGAGAAAATAGAATCTCCATGCTACGAAGAGATTGATATATGTTCAGAGCAGGTTTAGGGTTTATCTATCATGCCTGCAGGCAGTCGAATCGGATAGCTGCTGTAGACTATTTTCTAGTTTTCTTTTCCTATTGCTAGCGGTTTTCTATTATCGTGCACATATATCATTGATGCGATATCTTTTATTGCAATATATTTATATTATATCAAACGTATTTGTGATGAATTCCAAGTCCGTATAAAACTGATATAAAAAAAAATACGAATCCATTTTGTCATCTTAAATTATTTAAAAGTTCGAATTAATTTCATATTTATTTCAATTAAGAGCAATAACAAAAAAAACCGCAATTAACTTATACAACACAAATCATTTCAGCAATATTGCAGCAAACGTTGCATCAGTGTTGCTGCAAGCTTCTGTGTGCTGTATGGACAATAATCATAATAAACTATTAATAACGTTTAACAAGAATCGAATGTATGTATTTAACATCATTCGAGTTGCGTGTTATTGTTAATAATATAATCCTATTAAAATGTCAACAATAATAAACCAAACGTTTCGAACGTTAATATAATCATCCTCATTGTTGTATAAAGATTAAATTACAAAATTATCGATGACAGTTGGTAATATATATTTTTATTTCGTGAAACTTTGAAGACGTGATGTTCTTCTTGTATTACGCACTCAATTATCTTTTTAATCAAACAGCCTTTTTATTTTTATTACTAAATACTCTAGTATTTGAATTTATTAGAACCTAATAATGTGCAATTGTTCGAATTGTTTAATATCATTATTTCAGTTTTATACTTTATAATTATTTTGCCTTGAATAATAATTGTCTCTTCACAAACAAGATAATTCCGTTTCATTCACACTGTTAAATTCAATATGTCATTTATACTCAGTTAAAGTTTTTAATCATATCTATAGCCATATATATCGCCATACTGCTTCTATCCAATATGTCGTTAATTTGATTATAACAATGGAGTTAAACAGTTTAAGTCAAGAAAATGTATTAAGTTCAATTGGTAAATTCAGTTTATTGTTCACTAAATGCATACGTTAATATAAACGATGTTTATTTTGAAACTAACCACAGAAATAGATTGATTTACTTTTTGATACAGATGGAAAAGTTAAAAATAACAAAATTATGTTATTTAATTCAACGAATTGGATTACCATTGCTGCTTTAATATCCAGCAAGAGAATTAAAACTGGCTTTACATCTCGTGATAATTTATCCTATGTAGAAATTGAACGGAACGTCTAGATTTCTGCAAGAAATGCAGCAAATCTCATCGGTTGGAACTAATTCGACATGGAGTAACGTCGCGTCCGGCTATCCTAACGTAGAATTAAACGGAATAATGTAATCCTCTTGTGACTAACAGATCGCTCGACAATTTAATTCCTTCTCTGTCAATTCAAATCGGTTACCGAGAACATCAGCCGGTGTCTCAGGCAGCGCGGCGGGCAACGTCGAAGTGCCGCTATACGAACGTCTCGTGTCACCATGATTGGCCGCCGCTCAGCTGAAACGTAAAGCGACGCAGTCGCGCGTCGACAGATGTTTGACTTTGGATTAAACGATCCGTCAGACCTAAACGATCGCCGTTAATCGCTCGAAAGCGGCGGAATCGCGTTACACGATTATTCACGCGCACGCTCGTAATGCGCGCAATTCAAAGGGAATTACGCGAGAGGTGAAAGCCGATTTACTCCGACGTATTCGGATCGGCGTGGCGGACGTAACATCACGGAAGCAAAAACGCGATTATTACCGACGTTGAACGTTTCGATCGACATCGTGAATGCGGATGTTGCTCGATTCCGGTACACTTTTCGCTGCACTGGAGGCACGTAATGTATGAAAGCGTACAATATTACGTAGAAAGATTCTGTATGAAAAAAAAAAAAACAATTTTGCTGAAAGAGATTTTAAAAATTAGCTATACGTATGAAAGTAATTTTGTTGAATCATCAAGATAATTATTATGTAAGGCATTTGAACACAATGAGCAATGCTGCAAGAAATTTTGATATTCAAGCAATTAGCTTGAGCATCCTACATAAAGGAAAGGAGGCGGTTATAGAATAGAGAATTGTGGAATGCTACAATATCTCATATATTGTAGTTCGCGCTGCATTTTGGAAGCCACTGCCAAAATTACTTCTCCACAATTTACTTAGACGTTGTATGTAGGCCGCACTGGTCATTAAAGTTTATTGCGTTGTCGTAAAAACTGCACTTCAGTTCCACACGAAGCAGACAGTTTTAAAAGTGTGTACGTAATTTTTAGAAATACGTGTTAGTATTAATTTTGCAACTTTAATTCAATTTGAAGACCTTGAATGTGGTTTCCAAATATGATATAATTTCATTAATAACGAACGTTACCAAAAAATATATGTGTAGATACATCCCCCGACGTATAAATATTAAGAGAAAAATGTTTGATAGGTATTGTAACAATTATATACCTATTACTATAGTTATAATTGTTCCTGTTATAATAATTAGTAATAATATAACTATAATATAGTTCTGTCAATACACACTTTTTTTAGCCCTTCTTATTGTCGTTATTAATTTTATTATAATTTATATCCACCGAGTTATTTCAATAAAACAAAGTAGTATTCCGTAACTTTCTCTCTCTTCCTCTTTTTTTCTAATTATTTTGAAGTTTAATAAAATTATTTTCAGATATCTCTCTAACTAAATTTTTAGATGTCTCAGAAAACCGTTATTTCCAAGCGTAGTAATTAAAATTTCTTTGTCTCTCGCTTTATTCCGCGTACAATATATTACCATCTAGAAAAAGATAAGCTTCTCCAAAATAGCTTTTTGACTTCTAAATTAAAATTTAGTAAAAAGTTGTTCCATAATATCTGAATATAAAGCTAAAACTAAAGAGATTGATGTCTATACAAACGGATTTACATTGGCTTTTTCTGTCACGTGTGGTTTTAAAGGGGTAAACAACGGTAATGCGTAATCGCGCTTCCGCTTTCTCCATGCAAACACAGTGGGTCATAATTCTGCTTCTTTTTATAAGTATAAACGGCGTGGCGAAACGGCGCTTTTGCAGACGTTAAGAAGTTTCTTAAGCTTTTAGGAGCACGAAACGTTGCGAGTACTTGGAAGCTAAACTCGCCGACAAGAAGGAAAGCAGAAAAATGGCGTGGAAAAAGAAGAAAAATGTAAAACGCCATTCTGCGACGATGAACCAGGTCAAATAACCGTTTGCATCACAGTCGTCGAACAATTAATCAGTGGCGACAATTTATCCACCGTTTACGTAAGTAATAAACGGAATGGTGAGCATTTGTCACGTGAGAATCGCAATTACTATGCATCTGATTAAAAATAAAAAATAACTTGTAATCTAAGTCAATCATTCATATATTTTGTAAAGTGTTAGAGATGTTTCAAAGTGTAGTTTAGTTGAGAAGAAAGACAGAGCTTCTTGATAGTCAGATGTCGACCTCATCGCGCGCTTTTTCACCAAGTCCAACTGTCAGTGTGTTATTTACATTCAACCCATATACATATCGCACCGTAATGCGGGAAATTGTCCTCGCACCTTCAACCGGAAATAAATGTCAATACGGTGGCGGGCGAACCGCCGCGCCGCCGGGACCCCCGAGACGCAAAATGAATGTAAGGGATCGTCTATGCTAATTTATGGACGAGGCTTCCCGTGGTCGCAAAATGAAAATGATAAGCGTTATTTAAATCGCGTACGCGGCTAGATGCAGCTACGTGTCGTGAAAATGCGGCCAACGTCGGGCGGTGTTTGTAAAATACACAAGTATTATATGGCGGGACGCGCGCGAAAGAGAGAGAGAGGAGAGCTCGCGCGCGTACACCGCGCACTTTTGTTCGCGCTACTGCATTATTCATGAGTGTACTTATAAGCCACTATTGCATCGCGTTGCTCTGCGCTCCGCGTTTCACCCCCTCGTCCTGTCGTTCTCTTCTCTCGCGCGCTGCTGGAAGAGCCGTTCTTCGCGCGGCGAAAAATCGACTTCGAGTTCTCTCGAACGTATACGCGCGCACGGACGATGTATCTCGTAACGAAAACTTTATCGGAATCGCGGGGCCACGCGCTTTAAGCCGGGGATCCGGCTTTCGACAGGACGATGTGGCGCCGACGCGACACAGCAGGCTTTTAGCGATCGCCGAAGCTGCCTCTGTGGCGGTTGCTTGCCTCATATAACGTGGGGCTTACGATATTTCGATAGTGTCGATGTTTCAATGTTATTCTGTTTCTTTTATTTATTCCGCGAGCTAATATACTACTGTAAGACCAGCGGCATGATCAACATATGAACCGCCTCATACTCATTTCTACTTACGTAAATTAATCCTTAACCTCGTATAGAGTCACCAGCAGTTACGACGAAACTAATGCTTAGCCAACGCTACAACTGATGGCCAAAGTTCTGTCAGTCAATACACATGGTTTATTACACGATCGTATCCTGGGTTAACTTTCATCACTTTCACAAAAATTTTCAAGTGATTCTTACATATACTTTAATGCTTTAGACAGTATTTATAAAATTTTGTATTTAAAAAATAAAAAAATAGAATTCATTATTTAGCTAAAAGCTTCTAGTATTTCAAAGTATAGAACTACGCTGGATACAAATAACTCAATAGTGTATATATATATATATATATACATATATATTAAGAGTTAATTTTAATCTGGACTGATCTCGATTTATAATTTACTCTTCATCTTTTCTAATTCTATAACTAAAAAGAGATGAATAGTAAGTGAACTAAATAAATAATAAATAAGTGAATAATAAGTGAGAACCACACATTGGTCGAAACGGGCATCAGAAATCGAACTGATCAATTCCATTTAGCATTTGAATTTTAATATCAAAGTAACATATATACTTAATTAATTCATTCGTTAATTTTCTCCAGCTTCTGTTATAAAGCCAATTAGTTTGGCTTCTAAGGAATTGATTTTTCTCAATATTGCGTATTTTTATCGTCAAAATGTTAAATGAATATTACAAAATATTAACTGAATATGTGGAAGACAATATTAAAATCGCTCAAGTGGTCGATAATTATGCGATTTTCTACACATTCTTATAATACATATGTACTAATTATCTGTTTATTGCTGCTATTAATTTAACATTTTTTTAGCAGCAGGAAAATTTTTATTTTACCTATGAGCATCATAAGATTCCGTTTTGAGGAAATTAATAGATAATATTATTAATGTTACCCATTACTGATAATCTTTTAATAAATAATAACTACATGTATCGGATTGCTTTGACGTAAATTAAACTTTAATTTAAACTTATTTATATAAAACTCCTGCTGTTCGTACAAAAACTGAAATCGCGAAATACATTGAGGATTAACTGTAGTAAAAACACACAGGAGATTAACTCACGTCTCGTCTCGAGACGAAATTAAATTTTAATGGAAGGGAAATAAATCAATTTAATCACCCATACGACTACATACACCAACGAATAGTACATTTAAGTATACTGTTGACTATAGTAAACTCAAAATTATACAGTCGCTCAAAAGACAGGAACTAACGCATTTTTTACAAGGTTGAGACCCCGAAGACAAAGGCATACGAGATAAAGAAAAACTCGTTAACATCGAAGTAACTTTCTTTCGTGTCAATAATAATCCATAGCTATTTTTTGACCGAAAGAAGGATAGAAATTTTCAAGGGTTTTCCGACCACTCGGGAATCATTTATTTGTATTTGATTATATTTCTCATTTTTTACCGTTTGTCATCTCGATTTCCGTTTCCCCCACTCCAAGCGTCGTGCTTGTGTGTGAATAGGTTGATATTTTTCATAAGATTATTAATTTTTTTGTAACACACAAATGTTCTGAGAAACATAATCTAATTAACGTTTTGTGGTGCAATATTATTCGCATTTGATCCAATTTGGAATTAATTTCTAAATCATTGAGGCATAACTACAGTGATTTCATAACGATTCGAATAAGGATTTTATTCATTTTATTTCAATATATCAATTTTTCCTTTAGTCTGGCATTATAATGATTATTTTCGGTTTCTATGAAGAAAAATACATAAGAAAACATACAAATAAAATAAAACGATCCCCCAGTGCAGCGGTCGGAAAACCCTCGAAAATTTCCTCCGTCCTTTCAGATCTTCCGCATTAAATTAATTAAAGAGTCGATCCACGACAATATCACTCATCACAATCAACGTTTTTAATAAACTCAATATTTAACATAAGCGTTGCATTCCGTTCTCACTTTGAAAGCAATGGTGAGAGTAAGTTTTCTTTCATAGTAAACAGCACGAAAGAGTGAGTTTACGAGGGAAGAAGCTACGTAAGACGGCGGGAACAGATGTCTCGTTAAAACTCTCGGAAGATCATTCTTCGGTAAACGCGTCGCGCCAGAATGTGAAAACGTGTACTTAACCACACGTAACTTGTCGAAAGTATTTATCGGATGTCTAGAAGATGGCATACCGGGCGTTCCTAAGAAGCTTTTTCCCATTTCGCGCAAAGAGGCTTTATTCCTTAAGCTTCCTTCAAGTGAAATATTGATCATTCGTTGAAAGCTAATGTATCAAGAACATGATACATCACGACACTGTAATAGGGAAAGTATCTCATTAATTTCCTTGAGATGATTATCGTTCTAAAAGCAATTTTGCACATGCGGATTGTATGACGTGATTGTATGAAAAATGAAGATTTTATAAATTTCTTTGAACTTTTTAAAGAGTGATTGCAAAAATTGTTTATGGGGGAGGGGTTCAGAAATTTTAGAACTCGAACTGTATGCTAAATGATATCTTATGATAAGACATCAATCACAAATTAATTTCAAGTTGAGTCTAGAATTGGTTTAAGAGTTATGGGAAAGTTGAAGTTCATTAAGATGTCAGCCCATACGTTTTGAAACACGAATTTTTGAATCCGACAATTTAAAATTTCCTAATTGGATATTTTGATGACTGACGAACAAATTCAAAGTCGAAAATTCAAAATAGATTTCAATTTGATACTGCAGACCATATATTTGAAAAATGTTTTTATTTTTACGAAAAATATCTTGTAGCGATTTTTTAAGTCGCAAATTATAAATTTGAAGTCAAAATCTTTAGTTTTCTTAACGCATGTATGTTTCGTCAAAAATGTTCTCGAAAATGCACGCTAGAAATACGCATCCCGCATATTACGTGTGGTGTGTACTCGTACTTCTCTCGCATTGGTAATGCTCTTCTCCTCATGCCTGTAATATTTACGAAGTACCTACATCGAAATGTCGCAAAATCGAGTTTTTCTGGTATTCGTTACTCACTTTGATCTTCGTGTCTCTTTACAGATTCTATGATTTATTTTCGTAGTAGTATACATCCTACGATAGTCAGCTGACACTGTTTTGCAAGAATATCTCCATCTACCTAATTTATATATTATTGTATATGAGTCCGTGATATTAACATTTCCTTATTTTCTTTATATTTTACAATTAATAAAAGATTAAAAATTGCGAAAACCTAAACCTATATAAGTATTATAATTTATTTTGATATACATATATATATACGCATACACACATATGTGTTATCATTCATAAATTGTTACATAAAATCAACATAGTTCAAATAACAATAATAAAATAATATAATTTAAAATATAGAAAAAGATACATCGTTAAAACGCTTTATCTTGTTGCAAGTGACGAAGACTCTGTGAGTACGAAACTGTGAGTCTTGTGATTATTCGTCGGTTTTTTTTTTGTAATACGAACAAATTCGTAATGTAATTGTAATAAACCTTTGTATTTTCATTTCTTTTTAATTATCCTAATAAAATTTTTAATTTTTTGTAGTCATTGATCTTATCGTATTTACTTTAGCTTTAGACGTTTTAAGTTTCCATATAAATATGTTTTTTTTTTTAATTTAAATTTTGTTCTTTTGAAACGCGAAGTTGCAGCTGCTTGAATTTCAAAGTTTATAGCGCTATGTTTCAATAGAACTTTTGTTTCAAGTCAATATATTTTTTTGAAATCATTAATGGAATTTTATTTAAGTTCCAGTGTATTTATTAATCCGAAAGAGAAAGCGAGAGAGAGAGAGAGGGAGAGAGAGAGAGAGAGAGAGAAAATTTTGTCCACCAAAAAGTGTATAGCTAACTTTTATATGAATTTCCGTTTATCCGGTGTGAGTTCTAGTGCAAATACAGTGAATTTATCATTTACAGTGATATGCATTTTACAAAATCAAAACAATCAAGAATTCAATCATGTAAAAATTTGAAGGGTGCAAACTTTTTGAGCGTGCATTATAAATATCAAGTCCTGCGAGACTTTGCATCGTTAGCAAATAGTGTAACAAAGTGGATAAACAAACTAGAGAGCCGTTCGGTAGGTATCCTATGGGAAAAATTCTCACAGCGTGTCGATCATATTTTTGATCCCCTCGTTCCCACTTGCAGATATATCCTATTTTATGGTCCTCAATTTTTTACGATTAAACGTAAAAAAATATTTAACTGTTGCAATTTTACGATGTCGCAAATATCATAAAAATTTAATACCTTTATTTTCTTTCGAATCTTGCGTGTTCAACTTGCGTGTCCAATCTTGCGTGTCTAATCTTGCAATGTTCAATCTTGTAGGGTCCAATTTTGTATAGCATTTCTGCAGTATCCAATCCTGCAGTGTTCAATATTGCGCGTCCAATCTTGCAGTGTTCAATGTCTTTTTCCTTTTTCTATTTTTAAAATTATTTATGTATTATTTTGTTTTCTTCTTTTAGAATTATATGATACCATTATTTGACAACATATATGAGTGTTTTATATATATATATACACAAGATAGTTACGTTATTTTTTCGCATTTAGATATTATCATGCATGTATATCATTTTAACGTTAAAAAATTTAGAGTTATGATCAGTTGTATATAGAGCAGGTGATGAAATTCACTATAAAGCATTTCACATGAACTTCCGACTACAATCTAAATCTATTTATGTCAATTATGCTTTTAACATCTGTCAATACGACTTTCCATTCTGTATCTTACAAAGGACATATAATTAAGGTGGCACTTGTCGATGACTAGGACATTCCCTTCAGTGTGAACTTCATACATTTATCGGCCATCAACACACGAGACAAACACTTCCTGTAAAGCATAGGCATGAAACGCGCATGTTGGTACACAACCGACTCGCACACACAGACTCTCATGAAATTTCGTCTCGATTCGGCGAGAGTCGACGCTCGTTTTGCAGGGTACACAATATGTGCCCCGTGAGAGCGCCCGCTGCTGGAAATCAGCAGTTTCACCGTGAATGCCGACGGCGGGGACCACAAAAAGTGGTAGAAAGTTACGGTTGATATGCGTCGCAGGCACGTAACACCCAACGAACACGAGAACCAACTTCTTGCTGGTTGGTACGCGATACCGTCCATCGTTCGCTGCGCACGAGAGAGGCAGAGAAAAGGAGAAAGGAAGCGTGAGAGAGAAAGATGCAAGAGACGGTATACAACCTTTGTGCAGAACGTCCGCGTGTATGCGTACCCGTGTTTACGCGTGACACGTCGCGAGAGAGCGTTGGGTCCACACTCGGCAAAATCTCTCCAATGCGAGCTGTCATAGCCTGCCAAGGGCTGAATTGGCCACAGTGACAATACCAGTACCTTCGATGCTGAAACTCGAGCTGGGGGGGAAGTATAGGGCTCGTCGTCAGAAGGGTTGAATAGATATAATACTTCCAACAAAAATTGTGGATTCGAGTGTTGTGTTGTCACTCATTCGACCAGTAACAAGGCCTTATCGCGTATTTAAATAAACTTGAAAGCGAAATTTTGTATCTTGAAGTAATAATTTTATTGATCAGGATGGTTGTGATTATTGATTTCACTTCAAAAGACATTGCGAGTGATAAAAAATTAAGGATTTGGTTATGTTATTTTTTAGGCAACACAAAAACTTGTCGTATATTTCTATTAAATTCTATTCACACTTAAATAAACTTTCTGTATCTGTTTTGTATAATATCTTGAAGAGAAATTCTTCTTTTTAATTCACAAAGTAAGTCTAATTAAAATCGAGAAGTTTTAAAGAAGTCTAATTAAAACCGAGTTTAACAGAGAAACAGTAAATTCGCTATGTACCATCTTTTTATAATAATTAATTGTAATAATATTTTGTGATTAACTTTACGAAGGTATTAAAACAAAAACGTAAATTTATCCAAAAATTATTTTTGGTTAATACATATCATCTGAGCACCAGAATTTCTTGCGACTTATAATACTAATTAAGAAAAACATTTTATTTCCCAGAATACGTCAACCTCTTTTCGTCGGAATTCGTATTTTCCCTTGTTTTTACTCGGGCTACTTAAAGTTTGCTGAAAGCATTCTTCGTAAATTCTTGTGTTTTTCAGCGTCTTGACGCTCGGCAGGACGCCTCGAGCGGCGTCAACGAAGTAACTCCGAAGGGTTAACGATTCTTCAACGTAAGGAACGGCAACTATTCTCCCATCTATCCGAGCTTCCATTTTCAGGCCGTCGGCAGTTTGCTAAACTATCTTACGTAACAGTTAGTCGCAAAAGGCAAAAGCGTCAACATCGTTTTTTGCACATTGTCCTGTATGAAATTATATTCTCGTGTAGGAAAATTGATAAATTAAAAAAATTTATTTAGAAATAAATATGGGGAAAGGAATTATGAACACATACAGTACGGAAGAATAAAATGAAAAAAACAGTAGACAACGTTTTGATCTACTTTCAATAAATTGATAAATTTGCGTCGTGCATATTATTTATTTTCTTTTACATTCTCATTCTTTTACAATAGCTTTTATTATAATATAATTTGTATATAATACGGCAAACAATAACGATAAAATATTATTATATGTATCTCCTATTATTATATCGATATTGATTTTGTTAATCATTTTATTAACAGATATTTTCGTAATAATAGAAATAAGTGCATGCGGTTTTATTTATGTAGCTTTCTCGGTGCTTTTTTATCATTAAAATGAAGAGCGCTCAGAATATACAATAAGTTTTAGAGAATCATAAAATTCACGAGTAAGAACTGCGTTAAACGACCAATTTTCTCCATTTTGACGGTGAAGCATCGGATCCCGATAAGCGGCCACGATTATTTAATTATCACCAGGGACGCGTCGTAGAGCGTCGCGGAACATTTTCGCGCGGAAAAAACGATAACTATTTACATACGTACGCGTCTCTGGCCAGCTGCTAACGGAGGTAGCGAATTATTCCGTTTGAATCGAACTTCGATGAGAACGAGCCACTCAGCGAGCCGGGACACACAGAGATATTTACACTGTCAGGAGGACTGGTGAGAGTGGATTAGTGCGCGGTCGAATACGTGGGTGCGTTACACGGGACTCAACGCGATTTTCCAATTTACGCCGATCGATCCGCTGCGCCTGACCCGAGGCGAAAGCGCATATCGCGCATAAAGTAGCCAGTTTTCATTATTGAGGCAAATTCGACGTGGCGGACTACTGAATATTTGCAATTCGAATTAAGGGAAGTGTTAATTTAATGGAACGGCAAAAATAAATGCGCGACTGCGAGATATTTGAGCATCTTCGGTTGAAAAAAATTCGCTAAGACATTCGTTTCCGAGCTTATTCCGTGAAATATTTTTGGCAAGTGTCTAATTTTTTATTTAAGGATACAAATATAGGGATGGTGAGAGAGGAGGAGAGAAAGAAAGAAAATAAATATTAATTGAAGTTCGTTAAGCACGACATTTATATTTTTAGTTATTAGAGTATCTAGGAGTTTATCATCTAATTTTCTATCTACTGTTTTTTTTGCATTTTATTCTTGCATACTGTATTAAAAATTATAACCTTATTACCATATTATTTCTTATAAAATGAATTTTAATTAACCAATTTTTCTACACAAGAATATAATCCAGAGAAGTATCGGATTATACAAATTCTTGTAACATTTTTCTAATTATTCATAATATGTAATTTAACGATATATAACCGATAAAAATTTACTTAAATCTCACGCACGAGTAAATTTATTTTACGTAAAAATGTATCACGTGTATTATACGATCGATAATAATACAGTTTCATAAATACTGAATTTATAGCATAATAACAAAATCGGTCGATCGGTCATTAAGGCGTTGAATCTACAATAGTCTTCTATGAAATTTCCCGCAAATGGAAAAGCGATTGACGCATATTAGCGTGTATGAACATGAACGGACCGTGTTCCTACCTAACGGCAATCACATCAGTTCTATCCATCGTACGCGTTTGTGTCGCACGAACTGTCATTTCCACACTGTACACTGCGCGATTCATTTGCCCGTCTCTCTCGGTCGGGTTTTAAGGCTGCGCAAACAAACGATGATGTTTGATGGGATACCAACGGCGAAATGTCGCCGTGCCGAGTCCGGTATACACCGGCTTAAAGAAAAATGATTTCCTCCACAAAATGAACACTACCTACCGCTGATTCGTAGACGGGTGAGAAAATTCGAGCCCGCTCCGCGGCATTTTAAAGCCCGTAATCCGCAGAAGAGAGGATATAATGGGATTTACGGCTCGAATTGAATTTTCGTGCATAGGGATCAGCACCGCGCGCACCGGCTGAATTCGAGCATAATAAACGGATATACACGATTTTTTAACCACGTTATTTATTTACGTGGATATTTACGCGGGCGGCGTAAGTATTTTTTTTTTTTTAAGCGGCTGCAAAATTGCGATTATTTCCGAATAAAACGGAAATGGTTTGCACGGTAATAAATAAAGCTATTATGCGAAACAAATTTTTATCGTAATTATATATCATGTAGCATTTATTAAGTTTTTAATATAATATGAAATATGTATAGAGAGATATTTCGTAAAAACTCATAAGTATCTATACAAATCAATGAGAAAATATGATATAACTTACACATGCATTATAATTAAAATATTCTGACTTTGCGGGAATAGAATTTCAATTGCACAATTCTTTTTTTTACATAGCAAAGAGAATTGTATAGAATTTATAAAGAGATATCTTATACAAAGGTGTAAATCAATAAAAAAAATATAATTTATACTGTAATTAAAGTATTCTAACTTCACGAACAGAATCCCAATTTGTGAATTTTTTTTTATATAGTATGGCAAAGGGATTTGTATAAAATTTCCTTTCAGATTCTGTCACGAATTATAAATCGGAGCGAGCTTTATCGGTCTCTTTTACAGAGAACATTCCTATCGTGCGTTGTATTACGAGAGGCGAGAACGCTGGAAATCCAAGAAAGTAACGATAATGCCCTCGCAACAGTTTGTCGAGGAACTAATGGTTTTGGTGCAAGTTCGGACGGCACCTCGCGTGGTGCATCTCCGTGTTGTGTCCTGTGCAGAAAATAGAAGCTCCCTGCGGTCTGGATTGAGCTTCATGCGAGGTGCACGGTGTTTCGAGGCTCGCCGCTATGGCTCGTGGTCCGACCACGATGGCCGTTGATAACGTCAGATACGCTGGGGAGATGAGCTTTACTTTGAAAAGCCCGCAGCACCATCGTCGAAACTCGGCGATTTTTATGCGGCCCAGTCGCGCCTTGGAGGATTTACTATTCCAGCGAGCAGCTGAATTTTACGACGCCTTTGCGTCAATATACAGCGAGCGAGGAATGCACGCTAGTAATGTAGGAGTGAGGAACGCGCAGTGGGAAAAATGAGAATATGAAATAGAGCAGAGAGATAAGGGAGTACAAAGAGACAGATAAGTAGACGGAGAGACGAAGCGCGAGTAGAGAGTTAGGAAAGAAAACGCATCGTCAAGCGCGTGGGAATAAAGAATTGTTAAGAATTGTCCGTAAGTTGTGGAAAGGAAGAAGAAGAGAAAGAACGGAGTTTTGTTATACAGAATGCAAACACAGTGATAAAATGGTATTAAGGGAAAGGGAAGTAATACCGGCCCTAAGATGCGACAGATTATTTTTCCGTAGAGCTTATTTCTGTAAAAGTTGTTTTACATACTAACAATATCTTTTTGCATCGCGCATAAATTGCAACGCTCTAAATGCACATTTAGATTGGATTATTAGTGAGCATGGAAAAAACGGTTTTGTTTAAGTATCTAACAATTTAATCAGTTACATCTGAAAATAATTATATAAAACACTTAAATGTTGATGACGTTGCTGCAAAAAGCTGTAACATTCTAGCGGTAAATTCAATTATCCTACATTTAAATAGTCCAAACTATTTTCAAATTTGTGCATTGTAGCTCAATTTTTGGAACTTCAACAAAAAATCATTTTTTCCGTAGTCTCTATTTTAAATTTACCGCATCTATCATAATAAATAAATATTACTTTGTAATTAAACGTGATTTAATGGACATTGAATTTTCTAGATTAAAACTGTATAAGGTAGACACAATTTTAGGTAGATAAAAATTTGATATGATGTGCTTAAATTTGTATTTGCACTTCCTACGATGGAGAAATCTAAATTTATTATTTTTCTTTGAAAATGTTTTAAATAATATACAATTTTCTATTTTCTTTTTAACCTCGTGATATCAAACGGACTAGACGTCGAAACGTACTATGCCCCATCAAAGTATTAATAATGAACGAGAGACGTCTGTGACGGGTATATATTGCAATCTTTTCGCGTGACAAGTGCGCATGCTGGTAATTGACTAGCGAAACGACGTGGCGCGTTTACGACCCTGCGGCACCTTGATTCGTCCATGATGGCCCATCAAGCTTTTACGATCGATGATACCCGCCATTGCGTTTCTCAAGGTCCGTTACGCAAACAATTGCAGGGAAGCGTTAACTTATTCACGAATATGGATCTACATTTATTTTGCAACATTCGATTTGTCCGTTTTGTATTAATCTATTAAAATCACTACCCGAATGATACTAATTACGTACAATCGTCATAAATTAAATCAACTGATAATATCACGCTTCTATGAACTGACGCGATTCTATTTATAATACTTCGAATAATGTGTCGGAAAATGTGTAGATATTGTACAGTGATTATCAAAAATTTCCAGCCAATATGTAATTTTACAGTATTTTCTATTAATCTATTTTCCAGTTTGTATTATAAGTTAATAAAACTTTTGTTATATAATCAACTTAAGAACATGATATTTTAAATACTAGAATACATTAAATAAGTACTTGTACACTATATTTTTATTTGCAAAGATTTTTTTATCTCAGTGATACAGTAAGATTATCTTAGCCGGGAACTTTTGGTAGCCACTGTATTACATCAACTCTCGTTATATTCAGCATTAATTCTCATTAAAAAAAAAACCGATAATTCACGGTAAAAAACATTTTGTATTTGTGCGTTGGGTTTATTCAAATCCTTAAAATTTTGTGTTGAATTTTTATAACATATAATATAATATTATAAAATTATAAAATAAATTGATATTTAACATTTATCAGTGACAAAATAACACAGTTTATGAATAAATAAACAAGAGAGTAATATAAAAATAATTTTTTTTTCTATAAAACGCATGAATTCGTAAATCGAATAAATAAAATACGTGTTAATTTAACATATAAATATTAATTTTACTAAAAAAAATTTGCCTACAAATGATATCAAATTGTATTGAATATTTTGTATAAATTTTTTATTATAATATTTGTTTATTATTTTCTAACATATTCATCTTGTGTTAAATTTTACACAAATTTCCCAACTATAGCGAGTTGAGAATGAGATCCTCTCTTAATAAATTTATCTCCTTTTTAAGACATCTGCAAATATCGTTAACATCGCACTTCTACCGGGGGATGAAAAGAGCTTCTCGTGTATTCACCCTCGCGCCTCGACGCACTTGTACACCGTATAAATCACGATTGTATCGCGCCTCGATCCTCAACAACACGAAGAGAGCTCGTTCGGTGTCAACGCTCGGGCACCGCGTAATCATATTCGTCACGAACAGGCGGCTTTGTCGCATGAATTTACGCGGGTTTACGATTTCGCCGCGCCGGTGGATCGTATCGTAACGGCGAGCGGCAACGAACACGACGCGTATGTTGACGAGGTGTCCGTCTCGATCTACAACTCGGACGATCACGTTAGAGATCAGGAAATTATCGTGGAAGCCCGACGCTAATTATCATCTCGCCCCATCGTTGTTCCCAACGAACTCATAACATGAGAATTTCGATCGATTGGTCGCTTCGACGGAAGTCATCACACACCAGCTGTCAGACCGCCACCGCCCTTTCATTATCTTGCATTTAATCGCTCGGCTGTCTCTTCCTCTCTCAGTCTCTCCTTTTCTTTCTTGATTGTAATGTTATAAGCCTTTACTGAGTGAGTTACCATAAAATTAGAAATAAGGGAAACCGAGGAAATATCAAAGAAGATTGAAAACGGTTAAGAGAAATCAGAGAAGAGTTAAGGAATTATTTTCTGGAAAATTAAAATTCTTGGCTTTAAAGAAGTTTAATATTCGTACATCACGCTTACGAAGTTTTGAAATATTACTAACTCTTAACAATTAAATGTAATCAGTATCAGAAACACTAACAGTAATTTACATTACTATGTTAAATTAATCTTCCCATAAAATATTTAACAGTTTTCATATCAGAATGAAAATAAGAAAAATTTCAAAATATTATTAAAATTATGAAATTTTGTCCGGAAATTAGCAAAAAGTTATGGAATTTTAGGATGAGAAATTTGTGGCAACTCTGCTTTAATAATTAACTGCTCGATTTCGCGTGGATAGACATATTGTATTCATAGTTTACTATATTTTTAAATTGAGTGTGACTTCTCTAATTCCATCACAGAAATGTAATACTGTCAATTTATTATTGAAAGACAGTAATATTAATTATTTATTTGAAATAACAGTATCCTTAATATCTACTTAAAATAAGTAATTATTTAAAACAAACATTACGTAATATTCTTCGCAATATATAATATTAGAATAAATTAACAGATTTAGATTTTAAATTGTAATTTGACTCTTATTCGCCCTATTTAACGTGTTAATTATTGTTATATAAAAGAGTCCTTCAAATCTTCAATTCATTTATTTAAAATATGTCTTTTTCAATATATAATCAACTGGTATTAGATTTCTGCAAAGATTTTATGTACATAATGAAATATGTACACAAAATATGACAAGTACAAAATCATACACATCATAATAAAAATTTTATACATCACACTTCATATAATTTTACATATTTTTTTAGCGCGCGTGAACAAATAATTAAAAATTAAAATTATATTGTCTTTTATATTTTTCATATATTTTTATATCGTTGTTCTCTGACATTTTCGTCCGTGTAATTCATAAATGTTATGAAAAAGCGTGATATTGTAATTGTGAATGGAAGCGTAGAAAATTTTCATAAAAAATTGCTTTTATCCGCGATAAACGCGTCAGAGAAAAATATATAACAATTTGCGATTAATAACAATAATTGTCAACTCACAGGATGCGCTGTCGGACCTCCAATCGTCACGTCGCAATATGTGTCACTTCATATATTGAAAGCATTATTCCAGCAATTTTTGCAACGAGAAAGCTTGTCGCGATACTCGTTTGATTTACGACTGCGTGCACCGGAATGCGCTAGAAAATGACTGAATCATCGAGTTTCGAATTCGCTTGCGATAGTATCGCCATTGTCGGCAAATCCCCCGCGTGCTGGAGCTCGTTTGCCTTCAATGACTCGGCAGTTCTACGAGAACAACAGGACAACCATACGAAATCTTATCGTAACTGCAAGTGGAGGACCGTAACGGCAGCCGTGAGTCAGCGCGTCGTCGACGATCGCTTGATCTCTTTTTTAGTCTACGGTTATGGCGAACGTGTTATTCGAGCGAAAAATCATTCCGAAGTACGAAAATGTTCAAGTGCATTTAACATCATACGGCAAATATATGTTTTTACACGCAAACATATTAAAAGCGACAAAATTTTTTAAATTTTATAACATTACATTTCCCAATAAAACATTTTGTTTTGACATAGAGGAGTGTTGCCGAATACCACTTAACCTATTTTTAATTTATAAGTTATACATGTTAATGATTCAGTCGTAGTCTTTTAAAAATGGAATATAACAATACATATAAGCGACAATGTATTAAAATAAAAAGTGAAACACAGAATTATGACAAAAAAATGATAACATCACAAAATAAAAAAACATTTAACCATTAATAATTACTAAATTAGTAGGATTTATGTTTGGAACAGAAATAAACTTTTTGTTTCTTTAATACTTCTGCACAATTTTCGCAAATCCATACTTTGCATTCAATGCGCTGGATCATATCTTCAACGTGTGCTTTCATGCAGATAAAGAAAATACAGTCTTTTTCTTGAACAGAAACAATGATGTCTTCTACGGTGTAATTTGATTCTCGAGAATTGTGTTTTTCTTTTCGTATTTTGTCAGTTTAAAAACATTTTTTTTTTTTCGAAGCTGTTATTTCGTTTTTACGAGGACTACTTGTAAGTTCTACAGCTTCTGAGTTGCTCTTCTTCGTTTTTCAGTAGACGTACTTGGTGTTGATAATAGTGATATTTCTATTAGAGAAACTTGTAAAGAACTATGTTGTACCATTAGAATTTTGTTCTAAATCTGAAATATTCTTTGCAAAAACTTATAAAGAACTTTGTTTTACTATTTCATTAGAATTTTTTTCTAAATCTAAAATATTCTTCTCAGAAATTCGACCTAAATCATTTTCATTGTTTCCATTTTCATAATTTTCGTTTTCCTTATTTAAAAGATTGTTAGCAATAAAATCATCATCATTAAAACGAATCTATTTATTGGTCAACATCCAGTACTTTTAAAAGCATTCGCTGCATTGCCAACAGATTGCAGCTTTATAAAACTGTTACTATTATAGAGGCTATGTCAAATTGCGTAATACATTAACTAATATATTATTTGACATTCACTAATGTAGTGCTTGATTATATACTTGATCATATATTATTACTTGCATAGGACCAAAAATTCCAATATCAAGGGTTTTCAGTCTTTGAGTCGAATGTCTTGAAAGTTGTAACATGATTACTCCATTAGCACGTGCCAATTACAATGCACCCAAGTTTTTTGAATGTAGTGTGACCATCGAGTAACAAAAGAATTTTTTTATTTGTAGTTGATTTTGTAAAATCAATAAAATGTTGTAACTATTTTACAAATAATTTACTAGTGACAAATCCGTGTTCCGCAATTTCAATTTATAGGTATACTATCTGCTGGTGCGCACCATAATCTAAGTGAGGTACCATTTCCAAATATTGGTAGAACATATGCACTGGCACAACAAACAAATGTTGTTCCTCTTTCTCCACTAACAACTCGACCGATTCTTTTTTTTCCTTTCTGTCCAATTATCTTTGAACAATTTTTCTGTAGAGTGAAAAATCCACTTTCATCTACATTAAATATTGTAACATCTATTCTATTTGTCCTGATTATCTCTTGTAAAATAATATACGGCATTTTTATTGAATCTTTTAACTCGTACCATAGAAGTGTTTTCAGGTAGACGGTACAGATAGACTTGGATGCCTCTTCATAAAAGAGTAAAATGTTTTACCATGTCTTCTTTGTAACACGGTTAAACTTGTGTGGAATACAATTTCACTCCGCAATTTGAAAAGCTAATGGACGCATATCTGTAATATTTAAAAAAAAAAAAGCTTTTAACCTCTCAGAATTAATAGGAGTAAGAATATTTTTGAAATACTAGATTTTTAAAAAATCCAAATACGTGCAGTTATAAGATACATAAAAAACCATAAAAGTTTTGTCTAAAACATTTTTCTGTGCAGCTTATCGTTACAATGATAATCATTGATAAGAATCAAAAATAAACTTTAAAAAGTTATTTTCGTTTATATTTATATTAATTTACGCGTTTCTTGGATTTTTGTGTTTAACATGTGTTAAAGATATTTTAAGGAGAATCGAATCGATTCCATCTGCAGTTATATTTTAATTAAAATATTTTCCTTTTCAAAAATTAGGATTCTCGAATATAATCATGCGAATTTATCGTATATTTATGACGTATGCGTCTGTCGTAATAACAATATTACGTTGATGTTTGAAAAATGTAGTTTATGACATTTTTCGAGTCTGCAAGATTCTATCTCCGATTTTAGTTTCAATCGTTTCATCAGTTTCGATTCTACGTGATACGAGTGACGAATGGAAACGCCAAGTAGCCGAGTAGTCACAGACGTCGCCGGTCAGACAACCGGGGATGTGGCTCAGCCGCGCACGAGACGCTCTTTTTCTATTTTCGCTGTTTTACGATCATTCCAACGTACCGTCGAATAAACGTTGTTATGCTGAATCGGTTACCTATCTCGTATGACAATGAAATAGGAATGATAGAAAAACGCTTGTCTTTCTTCACATTCGAACTCGATCAGAAAGTAAATATTACGTGTTTCGCATAATGGAAAATATAAATATTTGTTCAACTAAAGTTTTATAATTATTGATTGTGGAACCTTATTATTATACTTTGCCTAATCATTTTGTCTAATTATTTTGTATCTCTAGTACCTAATGATTAATTTTTTAATTTTAACACCTCAAAGATTAATTGCTCAATAGAATTCTTTTACACTTTCTCTTCAAATAATTTAGACATACTACATTCAGAAAATAATTTATAATGTACATAAAAAAAATGATATACAATCGACGACGATAATAATTTTTCATCAAAAAATAAGTAAAAAGTATTTGAGCTTTAAAAATATTATTAATTATCGAGTCTATTCTGTCGAAAACAAAGTCTCTGGAAAAAGCTTTATTTCATATTTGCAAAGACTATTCTGTTGTGAAAATCTCGTATAAAAAAAACATTATTCTATATTTTCAACTTACTTTTGCACGACGAATCGTATTTCCATTGGCTGTAGCATTAACTTTTCAGCGTAAAATTTATTACCTTATACATTTTAGTATATAAATATCATGTACTCGATTAAGCAGAGAATTACTTCAATAACCCCAAAAAATCTTTACCAAAGAATACCGATTAATTTTTGTGAGAAATATCTTATTATTCTTTTTATAATGTATCTACTTTTGTTTAAAAATTGATACATCCTCATCTAGCGGTTCCCACGGAATCTTCCGTGTGTACCAAATGTATAACGTATTCTATACATTTCCACAATCCCAAAAATAATCCGCAGCGCTGTGTATTTCGTATCGCGTATGCGCCGGTAAATATTGTTTACCGATGGAAAAGTGTCCGAATCGCGTAAACGCTTCGGTGACGGCGAACGAAAAGAGTGGAGATGTCGAGGAGCCGGCTTATTTCTGAGCCAGGATATCAGAAATCGATGTGGCGGCTTAACCTGCCGTGTATCTGCGCAATAATACGTTGAGGCTACACGGTGGATAAAGTGCAGGATAGAAACGAAGTCAATTGGTGATGTAAAATCGGAATTATTTTTATATTAGGCCCGACCGGGGCTAATGCATGTGTCGACGCGTTTTCTGTGAAATCGAATCGATCCTTCATTCTTTTTGCAAACGTTCTTTCTTATTGAATTGAGAACATTACGGTGAAAATTCAAAAGAGATTTATTATATGAATTTCCCGGACGAATAAACACAACGATCAGCGCGAGTATTACTTTTTATGGACGCGAGTCGAATTCGCATAGAGCGAGAGATCGTAAAACGAGTTTAAGATCGCAATCGAATCGCTTAAACCCGAAATAAGATGGTCTACTATAGAGAAGAAATATAAAGACTTTGCTCGAGTTTATTTCTTCTGCGTTTTACATTAGTAAGGTTTTAGCAGTGTTTTACAAAATAGATTATTTTGTAATTTCATTAGTTTCATTAGTAAGTAATGTAATTTTCAATAAGTATGTTATTTATTTATGTGTTGCGCTATATTCTGAAGAAATCTAATACTTGCCAATTTAATACTGAAGATAATAATTAATTATTTTAAATATTAGAAGCAGTATTGAACAGTCACATTATTGCTCTTCATTAAATGAGTCAGTATTAAATTTCTATGAGAATTATTATAATAAAGTATATTTGAAATAAATGTGGAGAATTTAATTATAAATAAATTTAGAAGTAAAATTGCAACTATAAATACGCATGTATATAGTATATATATAATATATTCATGTGCTTTTAAAAACTATTTGCATTTACAGTTTGATAGATAATACATAATAATCAGATTGAAAATGATGATTAAAGGTATAAGAACTTATAAGGAACTAAAATTACTGTTCAACTAAAATTTCCCAGAAATACATGAACTAACTTTACTTACAACAATGAAAGTTAACGACTTAATTAGCTAGAACACGGAATATTATACATTATCGTGATGGATTAGTTTCAATGATTAATAACGAGCTCATGCTAATCCGTATGTATAATATCGACATATTACAGCTCATTAAGATTTTCTACGCGTCATTTACTAGATCGGTATTGCGGTATTGATTTTCCAGCGCCGAAACGGGATGGACTACGGCCATACATTTTTCAGTGAATCTACAATTCTCGGATGTCATCCCGACGTCCACCTTACAGCTCTTTTCTTTCTTGTGTGGCATCTTTGAAAAATTTATATTCATCCGATCTAGGTTCTACAATAAATCGGCTCAATACGCTTCACAACCAACTTCGCAGAGCGAAACATCGATCATCGATTCTTGCGAATAGATATTACAAAGATGCATTCTAATATTTACGATGATACATCGCTCCATGCGTCCCCCTTTCAATTAGTTTCATTCAAAGAATAGACAAACTTCTTTTTGCCAGGATAGTTTTTTGCAGCAGAATAAAACAATTTAACAAATCAATTTTAAATAATTGACGATAGATTTCTTAAAACTTTACTCAAATGTCGTAAATTTTGCAAAAAGTTGAACTTTCTGTATAATAAATTTAAAACAAAAGGATCATAAGATTCAAATATTATTCTAATCCAACTTCCCAAAAGAGAATAATGAATTATTAATCGGTGAAAATAATCTGCTGGCATTGCAATTTTTATATACATAAAATTCCTCTCACATTTAATCAAACACGTTTATTTAACATTTATCGTTCTATACCTCGCCTATAATCAAATAACGGATAACCAAATAATCCCCAAAACCTCTCTCTGCTCTAGTGCACAATTATGGATGCAGTTTAACTCCCTCTTGCGCGATATATCACTTTTTGCTATTTTCAACGCGGTCCTCAAATAGGGATCACGGCAGTCAACGAGTGAACGATCGCGGCATTCGCGGGCGAACGAAGCGGGCCAAAAATAAAGCTCGCTGCCCACCTATTTATCTCTTCCGGACGGCACCATTGAAATGCGCACGTGCGACTCTTGGGTGTTTCCAACAATAACGGTGCGCGATGCATCCCGCAGAGGTATCGTCGCGCTGAATGCACCGGCAATCGATTATCCCCGGGCAGGCGACGACGTCACGGAGACCGTCGGGAGCCTCCTCGCGAAATACGACAGCGCTATCAGAAGAGCCCGTGCACTCACTCTCCTCTGTTATTCATTCCGTCGTTAGGTCGTGCCGTCGTGCGGATTCGCCCGCCGCGCAGCAAATCGTACGGCTTATCCGGATTTCGCGTGCATCGAGTTCCGGCGGATACATATAACCGGGGTAACCGGTACCCCGGCACTAATGGTGACGCGCATCAAGGGCGCACGCTCCGTCGTTGGTACCACGACTATACACTGTTCTTTCCTTCTTCTTACCGCTTAAGCATTCCAGTAAATCGAAAAAGTCGTCAAAATTTTTCGACAGAGTTACAAGTCCGCGCGGCTAATCGAGTTTGACAATACATCACTCTTATACATTGTCAATCTCTTACAGAAATCCAATTTAAAACTGTTCAATGGATAGATACATTTTTATGAAGTAATATTAAAAGAAAGAAAATGAGCCAGATTTTAATACTAAAAATTACTTATTTTGAATATTAAAAGCACAAAACAGTAATATTTGTTATACAAAATAAGTAGTTAATTATCTTTTTATCAGTATTGTATAAGGGATGTTGTTTCATAAAATTTTCGCAAGTAGCTAATGATAGAATATATATAATAAGTTTGTAAGGACTTGATTCGATCTCTTTTCGTAGCTTTTGAATTATCAATATTGCGTAAAAATTTAGTCTTAAATTAAAGAGAGAGAGAAGGAAGAGGGGAGAGTGAGGGAGAGAGACAAATAATGGAACGGCTAAGAAAATGTATTTTTTCTCTCTAGATTCTTCCAGTGAGATTTCATTCCTTTGGAGTAAGAATCATTCCAAAAAATTTAGAGACTCACTTCCTTATTTTAATAAATAATTTTCTTGTTTATTGGAACGGTTCCATCCCAACTTTGACTGCTTCATAAGTTGAACTATTTTGATACAGCCCCAACATTCGCGGAAATCATGCGTATTCGGGGAAAGGGATCTCTCCTTTCATCTATAGGATATCCACACGTTCAGCTGATTTCGTTTCGTAAGATCGTTTCGGAGTTCGTTTCCGCGAATGTCTCGTTCCCCGCGATGTTGCGGATTAAAATGGTGAAACGGTTCAGTTGACGGAGATTGGTTTCGGGCGGTAGACGGTGGCAAATTCCCTATGCAGGAGGTGGTTTACCAAGATCGAGTGAAGCTACCTCATTGCACTGGAGCACTCATCGAACCGAATCGATTCTCATCGTATTGTCCACGTTACGCCAATGATATTGAAGAAACTCACTCACGTCGCGCTGCTCAATAACCAGTTACACATAGAACTTGGATAATCCAAGCTATTGATAACGGATTATTCTTGAGAATACTGTTTTATTTTATATTTGTTTTTATTTTTTAATTAAAAATGTGTCAAGGAAATCTGAATTAGTAACGAGAGCAGTCCCGAAGAATAAAACGGAGTGAACAGAAATATGTTCCTACTAATTTCATTATTTCTTAATTTCATACTGATGATGATCAAATTATAGATCAAAACGTATAGGATTCTTTATGATAAAATTCGAATGTAATTATTGAAAAAGACTGTAGGTTTGACTTGTATGTTCTTAATTATTCGCTGTTTAATTATTTCTATAACAATCGTATTAATATGTCGCGTTTACTAATTGCTAAACGAAGGATGGGTTGTGCAAAATAAACATTCACAGCCAATATTTTATAATTGGACAATATTCTAGAGCAATTAAATAAATTAGAAAACAGCTAGCAAAAGGATGGCACGATGTCTAAGAATTTTAGAAAAGAAACGTTAGTGATTGACCCTCAATAGCAGTTTCACGATCTCTTATTTCCTAATATTGAAATCCCTGGAGAACACCATCTTACCGCATCGTGCGATTGTCGAGCGACCACAATGAAATAAACTACGCTTAGCCGGACGCAATCCCGCAGGAAAACCGATGGAGATTCTCCTTTCACCTACCGCGCGAGATTAATTTACAGCAGCAAACGACCAGAGAATCCTGTCCGCAATGAAAATCATAAACTTCGTTAATTTGTTAGCCCTCTAAGTGTCTTTGGATGTACACTCGTACCTATATAGGATGTCTTGGAGTTCAAATCAAAGGAACAATGCTATTGTTTCGTTAAATCCATACGAGTCACGTAAGAACCGCTCGTCCAAGATTTAGAGAGAATAGAAGGAAATATACTATAAAAAATACAATGGAGCTGATTGAATGGCATGAGCAATCGTCCTGAAATATATTATAATAGTGTGTTTATCGACGAGAAATATTTTACAATATAAATTCTCGAAAAGTTAACAGTGTGTGACGAACAAAATTCTAAAAATAACAAATATCTCAACGAAATGAAAAAAAGTTAATGGAAATGAATGCTGTGTAATTATATATATATATATA
>NW_017276692.1:443465-462440 GCF_001594065.2 Cyphomyrmex costatus | reverse complement strand
TATATATATATATATATAAATAATAATTTATCGTATTAAAATGTTTACATTAAATTATACCACGTACATTTTGGATAATCTTTTATCATCAGGAAATATTAATATAAATAAGCGCTTAAGATCCAATTGAATGCTCCGGTCATACTCCCTGAAAAGCAGTAAATATTTAAGCACGATTTAGCTTATTTTATATATTTCAGCATTGTCTACAGCGCTCATTCCCGTTAGTCCTTTGTCATTTCGTTGAGATAAATTCTCGAGTTTGTATGCGCGAAAATTGATGATAACTGAAATTATTAATATAATCGTAATCGACCACGTTGCACATCCGTATGTAAATTTTACGATTTAAAACAACAAATTGATGAAGCCATCGAAGCGACAATCTTCATTGCGATTCTGCCACAGTATTTATATAAATAACCCGAAACAAATAATATCAACACTTTTTCATTTTTTATCGTATAATTAAATTTAAAATCTGAATAGATGAGAAATACAAAAATTAAAAAGAGGAACAATTAATGTTCTTTTCAACTCTTTACTTATTTTTACTTTTTATATCATACAAATTTTTTATCTCTATTTCTCTTAGCATATAAAATTCGAGATAGGCTCGCCATTAAACAGACTTAAATAGTACAAGATAATATATTATAATTTCCTAAGGATTCATATAAAAAAAATAATTTCTTCGCTGCGTGCACATGACGCTTGCTCGCGTGCAGTCTATCTAAGTAAAAGCCATAACTGAAACGGCGCAACTTAATTCTGAATAAAATTACTGGGTTCACGCTAGTTGCTTGTAACAACTGACGTCGTAGCGTCACGAAATAACTTCCCAAGAGACTACCTGTGTTGCATTTCCCACGGATAAGTCCATCTGTACCTATGCATCCGTTTAATATTAAAATAAAATGGCAGAAACAAAAATAATATTGAGATAAAGTTACTAACAAAATACGATTATTGCAAAAATGGCAATATTTTGCATTGAATTGAATATGGCGTCGGCAAAATTCAATTTTTCCACATTTAATATAAGACTTTCCTATGTTATTTTTTATACTTTGCTTTTTTGATACCATTTGATGTTTTTCTTTATTTCTCTCAAGTATAAGTAGATTGTACAAATGAAAAAATTATTACACACAATATATTTCAAATGTGTAAATTTTACAACATCTATTATTAATAAATTAATTATAGGTATTATTAGTATTATTACATACATAATTAGTATTATTTAATTCGATAATTCTTTATTTCGTTGTATTTTCAATGCTACATAAGATGTAGTACCTATACAGTAAAAATAAATATCAACTTATAATAATATAAGAAGATTAATAAAAAGAATTCAGCGGTTGCAGTTCTGACCAGCGAGATTACTTTCAGTAAATTTATAACTCAAAATGTGGGAACTTTCCATAAATAATATAAAATCGAGCGACATTCAAAGAAGTAACGAAATTCTAATAGAAATATCCTAAGCATCAACAAGCAAATCCATATTTTACACACACAATATATATGTGTATTATATAGTACATTATTGTATAATATAATATTTACGTTTTGCTTGAAATTTTGTCAAAGAAGGGACAGTGATTAATTTTCTTACTTAATTCCCTATAGACATAGTGAAAGCTGATCATTCCTGTTAGAAAGATGGGTCGCTTTATATTTAAAATAAAAAGCCAAATCTCTATATTATTAAAAAATTTTGATTCTCTCTCTCTTAGTTCATCTTCTATATATCTTACGACAGACTTTGCTGAACATATTCTCCTTTTCCTCAAAGTGCCTTAGTAGCCGTCTTTTGCGCGCATGATGTGGTTTAAAATTTAATTTTAAAATATTACATAATAATTCTATAGCTAGCGCATGTAGAACCGATACACTTGACGTACAGTGAAAAATACGAAATTAATTGCGCTCATATTGCTTCACGTGTCCGTTAAATGCATCGCAAATTCGCTCCCATTGCCATTGATTTGCGGCTGGGTATAAAATATTGCGGGAACGTTAGAGATTCCGAAATTAATCGCGGGGCGCGTTCGAAAATTGTGCGAGCCACTCGGAAATGGAAATTAATCGATTTAATTACCGGGCATCGGGTTAATTCTGTGGATATTAATGCCGATTCGTCCGGTATTAAGCGCTCAATTTAACATCCATGCAGTGGCCCACCATGATTAAGGATCAAAACGATCTACCTAATTTCTATTATATAATTTTTGATCAAGACGACTGAAAAGGGACAATTCATTCGATAATTTCTTTCCCTTTAATCTTTATCTCGATCATTTATACGTATGTATATGTATATATTTAAAAGCGTTTATATTATGTACAATATTTTATCACATCTTCCTTGACGTATCTTAAATTTTATATGTAATTAATATCAAAGGAAGATAGAAAATTAAGAAGACAGGATGGCATCACTAAAAGCTGAAGCTTACACATGTCAAAAATATTATTTGTCATTGTCTCATCGAAAAGATTTTCTCGCTAAACCTAAAGTTCACGAGAACTTGTCAATTTGTAATTAAGAAAAGTCTTAAATTAAAGCCTGGCGATGTCAGGCGTTCCTCGCGGCGGAAGATTAACGTCGGCGTGAGAGTCCGTAATCTCGACGCATCGCGGTGAGATTTATCGTTCGTGGGCCGTGGCGAAGGTGACGATAAATTACAAAAACATCACACATAAATCGCGCCTCTGGCTGGCGTTTATAAAGCGTAACGAATAAAGAGCGCAACTATTCGCAGTAACGACAATGCATTAACGTCGCGGAACACTATTGTTCCCGACTGCGAAAACGCAACGTGAAATTAAGCCGAATACAATTACACCCGTAATGAATGGCCGTAATAGCCCAATTGTGTCACATTCTCAGGAATGCGCAAGAGTGTTGTGGATTGCGCGGTAAGCCAAGAATTGCTCGCAGGCCGTTGTAACTCATGGGGCGACAACTCCTAATTACACCATCATAATACATCATCGTGACAAATTAGGAACCTGGCAAGACTTATCTGACGAGCTGTGGCATGCGTTAGGAGTTCTATTTTGTCATTTATTTACAAAATTTCCGTCCATCTTCTCATACCAATCCTTTAACGGGTTTTGACACGATGAATAAAGCGTATGGTGCATTTTTTCTTATTGAATATTGCTTGCGTTTTTTTATTTGGTTATTAGAAATCCTACGTTCTGTGTAGGACAATACTAAAACTTACTAAAATGCAAGCAATACAGAAAAAAAAATTACATTGTGTGCCGTAAACTTAAATATAAAGACACATTGCCAAGCATAATGATACAATAATTCAGGTATTTTATTTTTCTGATTGCAAGGAACACATAAACACAATTAAAAAATGTCTAAATTTTTTTATTGAAACGTACTCTTTTATTTATTCGTCATGAATAAAATGAGAATAATACAAAATATTCAGAATGAATGACATGAGATTCAAACGATATGATAAATCTTTTGCATTAATGCTACTGTCAATATCACGCGATTGTATGAATTTTTATATCAAAATAAACTCTCAGTGTTTTATATTAAATATTTATTTAATAAAATAATTTAATAATTTAATAAATAAGAAAATCTAACGTAATACAATATTTACTGGATTTTTTAAATGTTATTTTGCTTTAATTTATATAAAATTAAGTTACAATTTATATAGATGGATAAATTATGTAAAATTAGGTGCGTTATATATTTATTTAAAAATACATACAACACTAATCCTTACGCGATGAGTTTCTTTTACACGATTATAGATTGTTTATGTTCAATTAATTTTTTCACTTTTACAAGTATACAAAAAAAAAGTTGTATATTCAAAAAAAGAGAAAAGATATCAACCATTATTCAGTAGTGCTCCTAATGTTTCAAAGAGAAGAAATGCGTAGAACACACACAAATAGCCAAATCGTGTGTACGTATTAAGAACTAATAATTGCTAATGCACTTTATATTAAAAAGTTCTATAAATTATGCTATTTACACTGAGAAAAATATTTGATGGAAAATGCATAAACCAGAAAATTATGTTAATCAAAAATCCAGTCAACTCAACATAGAATGTTAGCAGATTTAATCAACAAATTTTCTGATTAAATCTACTAAAATTCTGGTTGAGATAACTGGAATTCTGATTGATTTAATAAGAATTTTCTAATTTGTCCATTTTCAACCAAACATTTTTCTCAGTATAATCGCTTGTCGTAATTGCGTCTTGACGGATAATGAGAAGTAGTATCTTACCTGTTCGCTTGAGTGCTAAAAGGTGAATGATAGCGCAACATGTCACCTCACTATACGTCGCAAGAACAAACACCAAAGCCGCGTATCAATCAACTCGCGACTTGTCTCAAATCGTTGTTTCTTCTAACATTATTTATTAAAATGTTTTATACCAATGTCACGCTAAATGATGTGATTTAAAGCCGATTTAATACTTGATTTGATAAATTGTTTGAAAATATTTAATAAAAGTTATTATATACAATATATTTTTAATATGTAATTTTACAAGATACATCCATTATTAATAAATAAAATACATTATTAATATTATTAAGTAATAAATTTTTCGTAACTTGTATTACTCAATTCGACATTTTTTTACTCCGTTTTATTATTTTATATCACTCCACTCAAATATTTAATATAAAATAGAGAACAAATCATTTGCACATGTTGAAATATAAAAAGAACACATTAGGAAATATATCATAAAACAATAAATTATAATTTTTATTTTTTATCATTTTGGTTCAGTTTTACTTGAAGATAAATTGAACGAGATATTATATTTCCTTCGATAAGGAGTTAGTGCAACGCTTACAAATCATAAAAGTTATTATCTGATCGTATTGGTATGATAATTATTAATTATTCGTAAAGAATTATCACGTTTCGCAAAATGGTACGCGAAACGTATCGCGCCACTACCTGCTTGTTCGAGTGTACCGCGCGAATAACACAGTAGTGGATACGCAGCGGTGCACTATACGAGTATGTCATCAAAACAAGGTTGCGTGGGTCGCGTACCAACTGACTCGTCAATACAAAATGCATAACGTTTCATAAAATAACTTCGCTTCCAATATTCTGTTTTTTTTTTGTTGCATTAGAAATCAGTTTTGGTGTACTATTGTCGTGTGTAATATTTAACGTTTACTTGAAAACTAAAGTTTACTTTCTTTTAAAGTCAAGAAAATATTTATGTAAGGCTTTTTCATAGTCGCATTTTTATAAAGTGCTAGAGAGATTGCAAAAGAGATCGTAAATTCAATTTTTTCTATTTTCATTCGCCTCATGTTAGCCAATCTTTTGTTTCGCGAGTACGTGCTTCACCGACAACGTCGTTATTTACGGCGCTGCTACAATCTACGCACACGTAGTTACGAACTTTAGCTGTAACAGAGGATCGAAACATCAGGAAAGCCGTCCGGCGAGTTTTATCTAAGTTAACGAACCTAGAGAGCCTGTATCGGAGTTCGTTAATCGATCGCCGGAATTCTTAGAGATGCTTTGCGTAGTTGGTTGTCACCGGCAATTCGAAGTATGTGACAAATTTTCGATATATTTAGAATTAACTAAAAATTATTGCCTATCTCTTAAATTTACCAAAGCTTTATTACAAAAATTGCTTTATTATAATATATTATAAAACAGACGTATTTAAAGATATAACTATACTGTAATAACTGCAAAAAGATAATATATATTATCTGGGAATTGAATACCGGCGAGATACTGGCCCAGTACCAACTTTTAGTATTCAGTACCGGCGTGATATCGAATGCCAGTATTGGTATTGTACTGATGTAATACTGGGATGATAGCAACGGGCCAAGACTCGAAATACAGTACTCTTATGGTACGGGATTACGGTGTCGTAATGTTTCTAAACGTCGGTACCATTATAGTACGGTATTACAATACGGGATTACAGTACCACAATAATACCGAAAATTAGTACACATATTGCAGTAACAATATTATACCAAAAATGGTTACCGAATCACAATGCTGCAGCAGTACTAACAATGAGAAGTCAGCATCCCTAAATGTGAATTTTGATGAAATCATTATTGCATTCGTTTGTCCACTGTTTATACACGTTTGTCCACCCGTTATTTTTATTTGTCCACCCTCCAAAAAAAAGTTATACACAAAAAAAATTGTAGTATCCCCAAGTGATTATTTTTTATTATTATGAAAAATATAGTAATAATAGGGTGGACAAACGTGGACAAACAGTGGACAAACGAATGCAATAATGATTTTATCAAAATTCACATTTAGGGATGCTGACTTCTCAGAGCAGTTCTGAGAAGTCGGCACCCCTAAATGCAACTATTGGTAAAATCATTATTGCATTCGTTTGTCCACTATTTGTCCACGTTTGTCCACCCGTTATTTTCATTTGTCCACCCTCCAAAAAAAAGTTATACAAAAAAAAGATTGTAGTACTCCCAAGTGATTATTGTTCATAATTATGAAAAATATAATAA
Organism: Cyphomyrmex costatus; assembly: GCF_001594065.2. Lineage (NCBI taxonomy): Eukaryota > Metazoa > Arthropoda > Insecta > Hymenoptera > Formicidae > Cyphomyrmex > Cyphomyrmex costatus. The sequence goes on along the minus strand of NW_017276692.1, from coordinate 455,894 downwards.
TAATAGGTTGGACAAACGTGGACAAACAGTGGACAAACGAATTCAATAATGATTTTATGAAAATTCACATTTAGGGAATGCTGACTTCTCACAATAAGTACCAATACTGATTCTGTATTAATAATATTATAACACACACAGTACTAGTATTGTATAAAAAATCCGTACTACTTCTCTTATATTAAAATAAATTTATCACAGCAAATATAAATCAATCGTAACAGATACGTTTTTTACAGTCAAAAGCATGAGATGTTTTAGGTTAACTGTAAAAATAATTGAAAAAAAATCATGATTCAAAAAAAATTATTCAATATAATTATAATAATTATTAATAATGTATAATACAATAATGAGCACCTTAATTATTATATATTATTTAAAAAAATTTACCTGATTATCGAAACGGGAAAATCATTGACTTTTATACATGTAATTCAGAGATTATAGTTCGTTTAATAAAATTTTGGTTACTAGAAGACGAAGGACGAGTTCAATTCACCAATTTCTATACAAATATGGCACAGATAATCCGCTGGCAATTTACCGTTTCAATGCTGACACCCGATACGTTTCTTTTGACAATTTCAATATAGATGCGCTTCTGGAAATCTACCGGCAATGTACTGGTTCGGTACAGTGGCTTGACATGTTCCTTTTGTCAATTTCTATACAAATATGGCACAGATAATCCGTTGGCAATGTACCGTTTCAATGCTGATACCCGATAAGTTACTTTTGACAATTTCAATATAGATGCGGTACTGAAAATCTACCAGCAATGTACTGGTTCGGTATTGTCGCTTGACATACTTCTTCTGTCAATTTCAGTACGAATATGATATCGATGATATATCGGCAATATACTGTTCCTGTACTGATATGTAAAGACATTTCTTTATTAATTTCTGCACAGATATCATACCGAAAAGCTACTAATAATGTACTAGCTCGGTATTATTATTCAATACCGATTCACACGCTGGAAGAGTACCATAATGTTGTTTATTTAATACTGGCCCAATATAGAACTAGTACTGAAAAACGAAATCCGTTTTTCAGTACATAATCGGTACGTTGCCAGGAGTCAATGCTGGTTTATGGTATTCTGTTCCCACTTGGGATATATCTTTAATAACTGCAATGAGATAAAATTTTGTTTACAAATCTATGAAGCAATCGAAATATGTAAATTTGCAATTTTAATTTAATTTAATTTAATTACATTTGTATACGGAATACACAAAGTGGGGTATCAACAAAGTAACTATTACAAAATCGGAAGTAAAATATAAGAAAATTATAGAGGTCAACAATCGTTGGTCACATTTCAATTGGTAACGGAATTATCTGTTTTGTCTAGCAGAATTCTTTTTAGCACTGCTGTGAAAATAATTTTGCTCATAGATTCGATTTAGAATCACGATTTGAATGAGAAACACGGGCGGGTATCTTTTTAGCATATTAATTTAATTATAAACGTTAGTTTTTGTTTGGACATTTTAAAATTGATGCAACGTAGATATCGAAACAGTAATCGAGATTTAAAAGAGTGTAATCCGATTACGTGAAAATAATGATAGTTCCGTTATATTGTACTCTCTTTTACAGAGAATTTAACAACAATTCAATTATGCTTCAAACTTACAGTTTGATGAGACCGTTTGAAAAATACATTGAATTAAATAATAATTTAGTATTAAGAATGACAAAGATTAGCCTGTCTGTATTATATAATATTATATGAATGTTTCATGAAGTATACCAGTCTTAATCCAATAAGTTTAAACGGATAAGCATTCCATTAATAGTTAGTTTTTTTCTTAATTTCTATTGCGTGAATTCTTCGCCTGCACTCCATATGTTGGTTGGAATAAAGCACGAAAAATTTCTTGAGAAGATCCGCCGGTATTACAAGAACCCGAGATAAATTCACCTCGACGCGACAGGGAGAAACGGAGGAGCGCGGGGGGAGAAGGGAGGACTTTTTGGTACACTTCCTCTATTCGCGAATGAGAATGGCATAATGTGGCGTATTTTGATGGGCATCATGAGTTTGACGCGCCATGTAAAATTTTGCCGGTGAGGAACCGGATCAACGTGAAAGCGGCTTTATCGCAGCGTGCGCAGCGTCTGACGTTAGGGAAAAGGCCTCGCTAAAATTTCATGTCACGACGAAGTGGAAGCAATTTGACACGCGTCCCGCTACCGCAGTGTATATCAAATTCAAAAAAGCAGCGCTCGAGTTCCACTGAAATACGATAACGCGTTGCTTTTTTTCTATATATACAGCGAGCTCGCGTTTCTTCATGCATCGGAGTGAATAATGTTACGCGACTCTCCAAATGATACTCGTAATAACAATAGTTGTATCATTGAAGTTTTTATTTGCGCGACATGCCTATGAGCCGTTAAAGCCATCGATATTATTGGAAGAAGTGATACGATAAATAAAATATTCGAGAAATAAATACGTAGGTAATGTGAATAATACAACAAAAACATATAGTGTGAAAACTCATAACATTCATCACAATTATATTGTATACTAATGTAAAAGTATATATAAGAGAAAACAATATTAAAAAATACACGTTCACGGACATATTGTAAACTAAATTTTACCATCTCAAAAATATTATAGTAAAATTTATACAATTATTTATTTGTTTAACGAGAATAAAAGTTTCAAAATTTATGTTATTTTTATATATAAATTTATATATACATATATGTGTGTGAATTTATACCATTTTTATATATGAAGAATTTTTATAATCTAAACCATGTTTTTAAGTTTAATGCAATGCAATTTCACAAATATATTTTTAGGAATACTGCAAAAAGATTTATTTCGAAATTGTAGATGCATTTATCCAGCGATTGCAAATTATCAAAAAATAACAGTTAATAGGAAATAATATATCGTCTAATTTGCACATACATGTTCTTTATCTTTCTTCAATTACGTAATTCAGCACAGTGCACGATTACGATTATTATTACATTTATTATAATGTTTAATTTTCCTTGAATTTATCATTAGAGATCATAATAAATATTAAAGTTATTTTTGAATATTAAAAATGGATATAAAGACAAACGTTAGGAAAACAAAAGTGTAATATGTTCTTATTGTAATTTCTAAAAATAAAAGTTATTATGTAGATTATGTTGAACATGTAATTCTAAAATAACAGCAATCACCATACAATCGTTATCTCATAGAAAAATAGATGAAATTAGTATCGAAGGTGTACTCTAACTCGCATTATGCAAATTCACTCACAATCGGTAGTAAGTGTCGCTTTCGTACATAAGCAGGCATGACACGTTTCATTTAATATCGCGATGTAATATGTAAATCGTTGTTCCCGTTATCTTAATGCCACGGCTTGTGAAATATTTTCGAGTTCAAGCGTGACTCAGGCAGCTGCATTAATGTTTGCTGCAGCCGATAAGGCTCTTCTGTTCCGACATCGCTATGGATACGAAGCAGTGAAACCCATTTGGAAGGATAAGGACGGCAACGAAAACCGGGGATTACCAGATTAATTCCGAATATGTATTCGCTTATAATAACAAGGATTGTCGTAAAGACGTTTACAGCACCAAAACCCGTAAAGATTGTAATAAAGATCCCATGCTAATGACCATTGTTTATGTTCAAAATATATGTCACATTGTTTTACCCTTATTATCGCTAGATATGAAGTACGAAACGCTATAATAAAATATATATTGCGTTTCGTTCATAAAAAAATTTTTTAACATAATACTTGGAAGACAGGCTGGATATCAGATAATTCCTTCGTTACAACTCCTTATAGAACATAAATTTGTATGTAATTAATTAGAATAATAATTAATATAAAATTAAGGATATTTATGTATAGGCAACAGAATTGATAGGTGTGTCTGGCCAGTTATAAAAAAAAAGTCTCGAAGAAACCTAATCCGATACCACTCAATCTTTCCCTACTTGAAAAACTTCCATATGTTGAGTTTCAAGGACGTTATATGACATAAATATAATATAATGGCAAATTCATAAATCGTCTTTTCGGTAACGAATAAAAACAATAGGGAGATCGAGCGTGAGTGTTAGAAGATGGATAATCAAAGATTGATGCTGGCGCTTGCCGTGGTTCGTCCAATATCAGTCGGATGAGGTGATTGATCGAGACATCAAAACCTTTTATGGCTACGCCGTCTAAAAATCCGCTGGGATATTACCGAGAACAGAGGCCCCACCGCGAATACTTTCGTTCGCCACAACCTCGTCCGTCTATCGTGTTCAACTTTAAATCGAATTTCGTACTTTGCGCAGAGTCACGCTCTACGGACCGCGAAAAGAGACGGTTAGCATATGATGAGATTCGGAGAGCCGCAATTAAACTTCCACGCGCTTCCGGAAGCTAAAAAGATGTCGGTCGGAACCAGAAGAATGAATACAAGCGAATAATAAATAACTCTGTTTTTCTTTTAATCTTAATCTACATTATCTCATAGAAGTAATAAGAAAAAGTTTTTTTTTTTAATATAATATGCATAATTAAGAGATTATTGTGCGCATCTTTTACATTCCATTAAATAGTTTAGAATTATTTTATTTTGTTTATCTTTTGATCATTTATATTTACGAGCATATGCGTACGATCTCGTGTGAAAAATATTAACATTTTTTCAATATATAAATATAAATTCATAAAATTGAAGAAACAGAAAACACCGAATTAATTATCAATGCAACATCTAGATTATAAATGCTAACAATAAATCATATGCCTGAAGCAGCAATACAGCAGCAATATATTGATGGCTGCTTATCAATGAGTCTATCTTCCACTTCACTTTGTGTCGAATTACGAGTTCGATAAGCCTTATCTCACGTTTAATTAAATATCGAACTTCGGATCGCTTATCGGAGACTAGATTATGTTTGTTGTAGTAGTTCTATTGCAAATTGTTATAATTGTGAATTAAGTAATTTTTCGCTTTCGCGTTATAATACTTCGACGACTGGCACAATTAAATATTTAACAATACAATTGCGTAATCCACTTTTTATTTCGCGAAATATTACGCGTTTCCAATATCGGATCAATGGGTCACCCTCGCCTGCCGGTAATTAAGCGATTAACAACGTTGATTGTGCAACTCGGTATTTATTTTTCAAACCGTGGTGTGCAAAATTCAATTTCGCAAATACGAGAGAGTTGGAAACATAGATTTTATTTTATTGGAACGACTAAGAAATACACAATAGGACAAAAAAAAAACAAATAATATGTTAAATGAGGGCTGCGAAATCCAGATTATGAGATAAACAAAAGATTTTACGATTAAGATAGAATAAAACTGAAATATAGACATAAAATAGATAATTTACAATGTTTAATTACGAATTTTATTTTTATAATAAGATTGGAATTGAATTTTTATTACAAATTTTTATAAAAGTTTTAAATATATGTATCTGATGCTTTGCTTAATATTTGCATTATAATAATTAATCATTGAATTGTTTCATAATAACGTAATCAATCCTTAAATTACCTATGTTATTGCGACAGTTGATATTGCATTTTTAGCGGAAGCATTACACAGATCTGTGTTGTATTCATAACAAGTTTCAAACTTTAAAACATTATTCACATTTTGACAGTTGTCGGAAGTAGCACATTCAGCTCTATGCTGTATGATTTTGTGACACAAATAGTAACGAATTATAACATCAAGAGCTTTATTCTCGGAAAACATTACATACGATAATACTAGAAAAATCTATAATATAATACATGTCACACACACACATATACTATATATTTCGAGAATATGGTCCTATATTTTAGTTTCTATTTTAATTCCGAGATTAAAAAGATACATATAATTATAATTATAGGTTAATAATGTAGATATATAATTTATAAATTAAATGTATACCTACATTTAATTTTATGTTGAATCACAAAACATACAATAGATTATTTATCGTACGTATCTTTTATTTCCATCAATGTAATATAGGCATATACAGTATATAGTGTGCGAATTTTGTGCGATACACTGACGATTTTAGTGTGGCTGTGCTGTCAATATTGATTTATTTTAGAAGAACTTGTGCCTGCGGATATATTGGACATATTGGCTTTCCAACTTTTTGATACATATTATATTATTCATGTACTTTTTTATTGAATATAACGTAGGTTATATAACGTTTGTGTATGGCTTTCATATTTAAAATAATTATTCGTACTAAAAACTGTTAATTAATTAAATTAAATTCCATTGTATTTATCAGAAACAATTTATTTTATCCAAAACCTGTATGAAGGAACTTTTCATCATAGTTTGATTGCTTCTTTTTATCTAATCTGGGTCATTTAAATATTTGAATTATTGCTGAGTCTATTTGAAATACAGTTTGCAATAATGCTTTTTAAAATCGGACGTTATATGTAGTATAATAGTACAGTAGTATTTAAACTATGAATTTGCAAAAAATTTCAAATGCTTTAGTAGATATAATTTCTCTTATATGAAAATTTATATCTTATTAAATACTGTATTTTATAATGTCTTTATTACGACTGTACGAAGTCATAATCATATAAACATATATTGTAAAATTTTATGAAACATCCAATTTTGATGTTTGCATTCAATATAAATATTTCTATATATGTTAGTTATACAAATATGTTTAAATGTGTACTTACATATATAATTAAATATATATTTATATTTGTATGCACAATGTACATCTTGCTGTCATTTATTTCATCTTTATGTTTTGACTTTAAGCATCGAAGCATAAACGTATTGTAATTTCACGCATGCATTATTTATACAACTAATGTATTTTATATGTACCGTTCTGCACGGTGTACTGCTGTATTTTGGATTTTAACGTCTGTTTAACTTAAAAACCATAACGCGGCTTGACGCGTAATTTTCCGCAATCGTAGATTACGTAACTCATTGTCAGTTTGCCAGACGGCATGCGAGATCCGGGGCGGATTCAGATTCTAGGATTCGAGTATTGACGGAGATTTGTTCCCTTCAAGGGCCTGGCACATGTCGAGAAAACCGCTCTTGTAGGCCTGAAAGCGAGGTCCTTATCTGCTGTGAATTTAATCAAGTCGCCTCGAATAGGCCGGTTAGCGAAAGTTTAATCAGACCCCTAGCTGCCCGCCATTTGATGGACACGTTTCGCCTACCGTCGGCGTTATTTTCGCAAATTACTTAACTCTTCCACTTGGAACTGATTACCTGCTCGTCATTATGCAGCTTCAGCTGAATCGCCAGTAATCAGAGATTTAATCAGAGGGGAAAACCGCGAGTGGATCCCACACAATATATCATGCAGCGCCGCATAAGAGGATACAGATCTCCATCTGCTTTAGATAGTGCTTACGCTTGTTCTCGTTAAACGTCGAGTTACATTACAACACAATAGCGAGGATCTTAACTGCGTGCGATAACATTTAATGCACATCGTCGCAAACATAACTCACTTGCTCCAATTTACGACTTCACTATGTTTCGATAATAAGCATTCTATTAATTATGATAATATTGTTATTATTTCTGTTATTTTATTCCATATTATATATTATTTTATTCTATATTATATATTATTCTATATTATATATTATTTTATTCCATATTATAGTTCTATATACTGAAAACAAATTATAAAAAAAATTTTAATAAATATTTCTTTAAATATAGTCCTAGTGGAATATTTACTTATGATAAATAAATATTTAAATAAATAAAAAAATTGTTGTCAAATCATACACTGCACAAACTAATGCGGTTCTTGTATCTAATAAATGTGTTTATATTTAGTAAATATTGAATTAGAAGAACTATTCAAAGAAATATTTATAAAAATTTAGTACATTTTTTTCAGTGTATTGAATTGTGATATTTATGTAATAAATAAATTGTTATTGTAACAAATGAATAAATTCTAAAATTCTATAGAATTTTAAGTAGAATAATTACATATACTCTGACAATACATTAATATTAATCACATTTAATTTTTCTTGAAAGAATAAAGATAATATAAATGTAACCTATCTATTATATCATAGATAGAAAAAATTATAGAGTAAGGAGAATTAGCACAAAAGAAAGATCATCTAAAAGAAAATGTAAGAATAATAGACTAAAGAAAACGTGAGAGACAAGAACAATCTGAAAATCAGTGGAATGAGAAACAGCCACTGAAACTTACAAGCTTGAAAACGAATAAAAATATATATGAAAGTAATTGAAGGAAAATAATATTTACGAAGAAGAACTAAAGAAAATAGCAATTGAATGTGAGTAACGGAAAATCTTTGGAAGTGTAAAATATAATTTTATATTTAAACCAAATATTTATAATCTGTGATCAATTTTCAATGTACCTATATATTTGGTGTTAACATTGTTGTAAGCAAGACCATACATTTGTCGTAAAAATATCTGTGATTAAAATTAAAACTTAAATTAGAAGAAACGAAATAATCGAACGATTATAAAAATTTTAATTCGCTTTTCGGATTCCTTCTACCTATATGGAAGCTTTCGTTAAGCAAATGCCAGCGAGAAAGGACTGTCAATTAGACGTCGAATTAATGTCGACATTACCGTATCGATGTCGATTCGATGAGTCATTCCTCATTGGGATGCATTAAAACGCAAACGAGGATTCCAGCTGCAACTACAAGTAGCTTCAACGTATCACAAAATGATGCTGCGAACGCAATTCATGTATATTATCTCACCTGCGCGTTCATAGATTTTGCAAAACCGCGCTCATTTTTGAAGCTATTATGATGATTACGTTTAATTAATTAACTTATACATGAACAAAAGAGAATATCTTTCTCGATTAATGTAGCTTCTTCTGTCCGCCAGATCGGACAAAGGAACATTTTTCGAGGGCGCGACGCCGAGAGGGATGAACCAGCGACAGCTTTATCGGAGCTCGTTTAAAACCACGTCGGAGTAATGCGCCGCGTATAATGTAATATTGCCGTTACGATCTATTACGATAATTACAATCGTAACGTACGAGGCAGGGATCGTTTGCTTTATTAACGAGAGATTCTATCGTATAAAACGATTAAAGAGAAAATACGGCTTGTACAAGCTAAACGCACGCCAACTCCGCGGAAGTTGCATTAATTATGGCGACTATGCCGACTGTTCCCCGCAATTTTTACGAGCTCCCTATTTGCTTTTTCGCATCGCGATTTCGTCGACGAAAATGCAACGATATGATAAAGAATTCTCAACAACGCGACGGCAGAAACAGCTTTAATTAAAGGAGAACAAAATGTAAGCATACGAAATGCAAGTCCACTCGTTTCGTTTTCTTCCATCTCATTGTCAGCAAAATTCGCACATCATTTTCTTTAACGACGATCTTGAGAACATAATGCAAAGCGAACTAAACCGCGATTTTTGCGCTCCGATTTATGTATCGTTGTTATCTTTTGTCTTTTTATCATCAAGTTGGTCATAATGAATGCAAAAGTGGCATTTATTAGATAAAAAAGTTAATTGAAAAAATATATATTGCTAAAAATTGATTTTGAAACGTGCATGCTTTATGATAAAACTGGATTATTAATTAGACTTATTTTGATACAAAGTTTTAAAAATATACTATAAGATAAAAAAATAATAGATTGTTTTATCTAATGTTAAAACCAATCTGAGATTAAACAACTAAACTTGTGACTTTAGATTAAAATTTAATGTATAAAGTATCAATCATGACAACATTTTTAACTCTTGATTATAGCGACAGTCGTTCGTACCTGAAGCAAAAATTGAAGATATCTGATGATCGACATTGTGAGGTTTTAAACTGTATAGGTATAAGAATTCTGAACTTTTCCTATTAATTGTCGAAAGTGAAAGTTTATATGCATTTTGTACTTCAAATGCTTTAGAACTTGGATGCAGTTTTCATAGCTTTAGTTGAGGATTAATAAATTTTGATAAGTAAACGTGTAAGGAATTTGCTTTATTGGCTTAGCATGTATTAGCTTTAAGCACCATAACATTATATAGGTACATCATGTATTTTACATACCCTTTTATACAAACATGATACACATATACGCTAAGACATTATCTTTAAACGTAGTATTGTTCGTGATCACAAATGATATCGTTACTAAGGCTTAACAATTACTAACCCCGGTACAAGCTCATCTATGCGGGCGGTTAATCGCAAATTCCTTTTGCATTAGTATACGCTGGATATATGAACTCTCTTCTGGGGTTCTCGACTTGACCGCTTGCGGGTATGTGGCACGCGCGGGATCTCTCAAGGAACACGTTCGAGCAGGATTGCTTTCATGTAGCGTCGTATAGAATTACAAAGGCTTTGATCCTTCACTTCGACAAAGTGCTGCGGGCTCAGAAGCGCGCTATCATTGCCTTAAGTGCCGAAGTCAGAAACGTACGCGGTAATCTCATTGAGAAAAATCGTTTGTGTTAAATGTTCAAAGATTGGCGTTACGCTAACGTCATCATGTAATATCAATCAATTTTTAAATAGCTCCCCATATATATATATTACATGAATAGAAGTTCTTCTATTCATCTTGGAAAATTGCATCTTGGAAGATTTGAAAGATACGATAAAATAAAAATAAAAGCAATTTTTCGTTCTTATTTATACTTTGAAAGATATCAGTAACTATATTTAACTTTGAGGTATTCATATACAGTCGATTCTTATATTAAACCAATTACCAGAATCGTATTAGCATCTTAAGACAAATTTTAAAACGGTTTTAAAATAAGAACGACCTATGAATACCGATCTAAGAATAATTTTGACAAATTATATTTAGTAAAAATATGTATTATTAATAAAATGAAGAATCTCATTGGATCTCGTATAATTGAAAAACACAACATATAGAAAATAGGAAATAATGCAGGTCACAATGGTCAAAGTTGGATCAGCTCAAATTGACTACAAATAATATGATACGTATGCATGTACATACACAGTGTAATATATATTAATTCACGTTGAATTATTTAAGCATTAAAAGATTCAGCTTCGATCGTTATTATTTCCTGTTTCTTATTTGTTGAATTATTAATACAATAGTTACGTAAATTCAGTAAAATTAAATCTTCACATTTTGAAAGAAATTACACTGCTTCTCTCTTGATTGTCAGCTCATAAGAGAATATAATTTGTAACATTAAACTCTATTTATGGCATCAAATACGTACCTACTAATAGATATCATTTATATGTATAATGTCCGCATGTTTCTATGTTGAATGTGTATAATTATTTATATTACACTTCGGCTTACTATATGAACATGAAATTCGACAGATGTTCGCGTTAATACAACAAATGACTTAGTAATTTATTACCAGTAACGCGATTAAAAGTGTAATTGATCACACGCTCATTGACCGAATAAATTTTCGTTGATAATCTCGCGAAACAACGTTGTGAGAAATGAATCACGACGTGACAGTTTGCATCACGTGTAATACAATTTTTCGTCGTGCCGCACGAGGCGATAAGGACGATAAATGCGCTGATATATTAGAAACATGCGTATTACCGTGTTGAAACGCGTGAAAGAGAAATTACGCATGATACATCAAGTCATATAAAATTCTAATCTCGATCATTAATAACTACGAATAGAGCAGTGCTAGCATTGGCTGTCGCGACGTGTTTACGAAGCTATTTATCTTTCTCGCGTACTAATCATGGCTGGAGTAATTGTGGCTTGATTTTGCCATTAATGAGAAACTGGTTATTGACGCAAGTACTGGTCATTCCAATAGTTTCGCACTATTTCGTATGAAATAGCAATTTATTGATAAATGCATAGAGATTCTGCTTTCAGGATCTTTGTATACATGATTGAAAGCATTTATATATTAATAATCTGTAAATATCATCAACGGGATTTCTATGAATTGGAATATTAATTGAGACTGAGAAAGCTTGTAGAAAAATATAATAAATGTAATATATAAATAAATTCTATATTTCTGTTGATGTATTTCGTAATTAAATAATAAATATCAAATAACAAGAATAATCAGGCTAATGAGAGCTATTCCGCGGTTATTGGTGCGACCATATATAAGATATTAGAATGTGAATATTATATACCACGTAAGTAGTTCCCCCCCCATTGCGCGCCGAACATCCGTCGAACTTAAAACGCAAATCTATTAACTACCGTAGTAATATCACAAATTTTTGATGCTTATAGCATCTAACAAGATCTTAATAATATGTTTAAAGACATATTAAAATCTTAAATTAAATATTAAAGAAAGAAATAAATTTAAAACTGAGAAAAATAAGAATTTGTGAAGAATATCACGAGTTGGCGTTTCGTCCCGGCTTCCACTACT